>NC_133325.1:7186647-7486647 GCF_042186555.1 Aquarana catesbeiana
CCTCATTTGTTTTTTGCTTTATGATGTCTAAATCCCGACTACAAACCATTATGTCCTGGATTAGCCTTTGTGCACTGTCACTGGTGAAATATTCTTCCACAACATGCACATCACCTAAAAGCAAAAATACACACCATGTATTATAAATGTGCAGGCATACATCTCTTACCTGAATCTGTGGTGTCAGACACTGACCTGTTGTGGTGACAATTTCAACCACCTCTCCTTCCTCCACATCCTGAGCTTGTGGTGTCCTCTGTTCCCCTTCTTCAGGAGGTGGGGGGTCCCTGGTGCCCTCAGATGTCCCGAGTCTTTTCTCCCCTATGAGAATGATACAAAAAGGTATACTTAGCACACACACAGATATTTGAGGCCAGAAATAGGAATATGAAACATTACTGGGAAGTGGGGTACAATTGTCTGTTTTGGGCAGAGTTCCAAGCTGAAAGTCATGATTTTTTCCCTTACCAGAGCTGGAATACTTACCTTTTTTGGACAAGTTTCACACATGGAGACACCCCAAGTATCCACTGGGGTACCTGTGTGGGACACCCTAAAATGTTTGTCCTGGTGTCCCACACTAGTGCTCCTGAGTCCAGATGTGTAAACAGCTGCTGAGTCTCCTCTCCTTACATTACACTGAATCATGTGGTTTCCCCTTAAGGGCGGGACATTAAAGACATGGACTAAGAGATACAAAGTCTCATAAAAACTACAATGATTTTATTACAAATTTTATCAAAAAGAATACACCAAGTATATATAGATATAAACAAGAAAAGATTATGTACAATAAAGTTCCAGAGAGCATAGCATTACAGAGAAATCACATTGTAGATGTACATACAGGTTGTAAACATCTAACAATAAAAATGCATACAGTGTTTTCCTACGCGTTACGGAGAAAATAACTCCTTCCTCAGGGATATTCTGATATGCATTTGTTTCTAAATGTGGCCGTACGCAAAGCAGACATCTACAGACAGCGGACCACACAGGGATGGCCAGATGGCCAAAGAGGTGCAGTTATATAATCTGCCTGTCCTCTGAAGTCTGCGGCTGTATCTCACTCTGCCTCTCCCCATACATGCACAGCACTTTTTGAAGCCTCCAGCTGTTGCGGTCCCGGGCTGCATTCTGGGTGTCCATCGTGCCCATATTCCCCCCCAGCAACCAGGAGGCTTCTTCTCCTCTTTTCCTGTTTTTATATATCTGCACCTCTTTGGTCATCTGGCCATCCCTGTGTGGTCCGTTGTCTGTGGATGTCTGTTTTTTTCTGTAACGCGTAGGAAAACACTGTATGCATTTTTATTGTTAGATGTTCACACCCTGTATGTATATCTACAATGTGATTTCTCTGTAATGCTATGCACTCTGGAACTTTATTGTACAGAATCTTTTCTTATTTATATCTATATATACTTGGTGTATTCTTTTTGATAACATTTTTAATAAAATCATTGTAGTTTTTATGTCACTTTGTATCTCTTAGTCCATGTCTTTAAAGTCCCGCCCTTAAGGGGAAACCATATGTTTAATTCAAGCTTGGGATGCTGGCTGGCATACACAGCAGATATTCATACAACCTCCACCCCGTTTTGATATTCATCTAGACAACAATGTCCTAAACTTCTTTTAACACAAATTAGTATGACCAAACGTAGTTAACCCTGTATCTGCCAAAAACATTGTATTTAGTTGGTAAACGAACAATGTTTACTGCGACCGATTACTGTGCCCATGAACATGAAAGTAGCCATTTAAAACTGTCCAACAGTAGGGATGAGCTTCGTGTTCGAGTCGAACCCATGTTCGACTTGAACATCGGCTGTTCGATCGTTCGCCGAATTGCGTACGATATGGGCCGTTCGCGCCAAATTCATGTAGCGCGTCACGGCCCATAATTCACTGGGGCATCGCAGTGCATTGCTTGCTGATGATTGGCCAAGCATGCACTATAACCCGCATGCTTGGCCAATCACAGCGCCGTCAGTAGAGAGAGCTGTAATTGGCCAAAGCCAGGGGGTGGCTTTGGCCAATTATGGCTCAGGGGGTTTAGAACACGCCCCACACTATATAAGGCCGCCTGCACGTCGGCCCTGTGTAGTGTGTTCCGGCATGCTTACAGAGAGAGAGAGAGAGACAGTGTAATTTCATTTGAGTTAGATAGATTAGGCAGGACAGTCAGTGAGTTAGCTGCACTTACAGTGTATTGTGTATATATATGCATCCCAGGTGTTGTGTATATATATATATATATATACACTGTATTCAGTTTAGCTAGATCCGTTCCTGTTATCTTCCTACTGACAGGCAGGCTTGTCTTGTTACAGTATTTACAGCTACCTGAAGAAAATTACTGGTGTTCTTTTGATCCTATTAGTATCACAGTCAGGCAGCTAGACTATTTACAGTTAGTGTAGTGCATCCTGCTCACAGTGTTCAGCTAAAACTACAAGTTAGTGGATTGAGACCTCTCCACAATGTTAAGCTAAAGCTACAAGTTAGTGTAGTGTGTCCTCCTCACAGTGTTCAGCTAAACCTACAAGTTAGTTTTTTGTGAGCTCTGCACAGTGTTCAGCTAAAGCTACCTGTAGAAGGTTGGTGGTGTTCTCATACTACAGGCAGGCAGTTGATTTTGCTAGCTGCAGTATCAGTACATATATATATATATATCCCAGCTTAGTGCAGCTACAGGCCATTAGTATGTCTGGAAGGCCAACAAGGAGAGGCAGACAGTCGCAAGCCAATAAAAGAGGGCAAGCAGGCTCTGTGTCTAGTGCTGGTTGTGGAGACGGTGCATCCTCATCAGCACGTGGCCGTGGGACATGCTTGGCCTTTTTTTCAGCAGCTGGCCGTGTTGAGCCACAACATGCGGAAGACTTGGTCGAGTGGATGACCAAGCCATCCTCATCCTCCTCATCCTCTCTCACCCATGCTCAGGGTAATTTGATTGGCAAAGCAGCGGCCTCTTGCCTCAGCTCAATGGCATCAGTGATTCCTTCCCTAGCCCCACCATGTCCTCCTGAGGAGTCCCTCGAACTGTTTGACCACAGTGTTGGGTACATGCTCCAGGAGGATGCCCAGCATTTAGAAGGCTCTGATGATGATATTGAGCTAGATGAAGGCAGTAACGTGAGCATGGACAGAGGGGGTGCCCAAGAAGAACAGCAATCTGGCAGTCATGCTCCCCCTGCTGCAGCATACTGCCAGGTTTGCTCCAGTGATGAGGAGGGAGGGGATGATGAGGTCACTGACTCAACGTGGGTGCCTGATAGGAGAAAGGAGGAGGAGGCACATCACCAACGAGGCAGGATGCCCTCCAGGGGCCAGCCTAAGGGCAGCACACTGACTGCATCACACCCCAAAGCTCCACATGTGCAGGGCGCTGCAGTCTCTGCGCGTTCTTTGGTGTGGGCCTTTTTTGAGAAGAGTGCATCAGATCGCACCGCTGCTATTTGCAACATATGTCTCAAGCGTATCTCGCGTGGCCAAAACATCTCCCGCTTGGGTACCACATGCTTGACCAGACATATGTTGACCTGCCATGCAGTTCGTTGGCAAGCGTATCTAAAAGACCCACACCAAAGAACAAAGAGGACCTCTCCTTGCTCCTCATCAGCTGAGATCTCCAACCCCACTATACCTTCAGTCCTCTCTGAGACCTGCACTGAGAGGAATGAAGGTGTAGAATTAGGTGTGTCACAGCCAAGTACTTGTGAGCAATCTGCTTTCGGTACACCAACGTCAGATTGTACCAGGCAAATTTCCCTGCCCCAGCTGCCAGGGCCAGATTAAGAGCATCATGGGCCTGGGGCTGAGGATTTCAGTGGGCCTTTTTATGGAAATAAATAAAATGAAGATGAAAAATTGTACCTGAAATTGGCAGGTACAATTGTTTCAAAGAAAACAATAAGTAATGCACTCCTCACCATGGCCTGTATGCACGCTCCATTGCTGAAGAAAAAACATGTTGAAGCTCGGTTAACATTTGCTCCACAACATTTAGACAAGCCTGTGAAATACTGGGAGAATATAGTCTGGTCAGAGGAGACCAAAATGGAACTCTTTGGATGCCATAATACACACCATGTTTGGGGGTCGCTTCACCCTAAAAACACCCCCATACCAACAGTGAGGTTTGGAGGTGGGAACATCATGGTGTGGGGCTGTTTTTCAGCATACGGTACTGGCAAACTTCATATCATTGAAGGAAGGATGAATGGAAAAATGTACCAAGACATTCTTGATAAAAATCTGCTGCCATCTACCAGGATGATGAAGATGAAATGAGGGAGGACATTTCAGCAAGACAATGATCCCAAATACAAAGCCAAGGAAACTCTCAATTGGTTTCAAAGAAAGAAAATAAAGCTGTTAGACTGGCCCAGCCAATCACCTGACTTGAATCCAATAGAAAATATATGGAAAGAACTAAAGATCAGAGTTCATAAAAGAGGCCCACAGAACCTTCAAGGTTTGAAGACAAGATTTGAAGATCTGAGCAACACATGCGACTCGTTTCTCCATACAGGAGTCGGCGTCTTGAAGCTTTCATTACCAACAAAGGATTTTGTACCAAGTATTAAATACATTTCAGTTAGCGACTTCAATACTTTTTCCCCGTGTCCTTCCATTTTATTACACAGAACTTCATTTCTGAACCGATTTGTTTTGGTTTCTTTGTATTTATGGATACATGGGTTGTTACTGAAAAATACTTATTTTACCCTCTGTATAAGCACTGCACAATTCATATGGTTGCCATAAACACATTTTTTGACATATCACCTATAATTAATTATGGACCGTCAGCATCAGTGCCAGTCTACACAATAATAACCCACCACATTCGTACCAGTTTCAGCAATTATATCCACCCAGCATCAGTGCTAGTTTAGGAAATAATAACCCCCATCCTAAATGGCAATTTCCATAATAATAACCAAAAACATCAGTGTCAATTTACAGAATAACAACCAAAAGCATTCATATCAGTAGCAGCAATAATAACCCCCAGCATGACATCAGTGGCAGTTTACACAATAACAACCCACATCATTGGTGTCAGTAGCAGCAATAATAGCCCCCAGCATCATAGACTAACATTCCCTCATATGCAATTATTTCCACTATTTATTTCCACAATGATTCTCCTCTTGCTGTCACTAGATCCAGTGGATAGGGGAGATGATGCAGTGGGAAGTTAGAACATGTTACATGTCTCCAAAGGTGAAATTACCCTTTAACCACTTTCCTATGGGCACTTTCACACCCTTCCTGCCCAGGCCAATTTTCAGCTTTTAGCGCTGTCACATTTTGAATGACAATTGTACGGTCCTGCAACACTGTACTCATATGATATTTTTGTCATTTTTTTACACAAATAGATCTTTTTTTGGTGGTATTTAAACACCACTGGGGGTTTTATTTTTTGCTAAACATGAAAAAAGACAGACAGTCTTTTAAAAAAAAAAAAAATGTTTTTCTTATTTTGTTATAATATTTTGCCATAAGTAATTTTTCTTCACTGATGTGCACTGATGATGCTACACTGATAGGCGGCACTGATGAGGCAGCACTGATAGGCACTGATGGGCACCAATGAGGCAGCACTGATGGGCATTGATAAGGTGGCGCTGATGAGGCTGCACTGATATGCAGAACTGATAGAACTGATGGGCTCTGATGAGCTGCACTGATGGGCAATGATAGCTGGCACTGGCACTGATGAGCTGCACTAATGGGTACTGATGAGCTGCACTAATGGGCTTTGATGAGCTGCACTAATGGGCACTGATGAGCAGCGCTAATGGGCTCTGATAGGCGGCACTGACAGGCAGCACTTATGGGCACTGATAAGGTGGCACTGATGAGGCAGCACTATTATGCGGTGCTGATGGGCACTTATAGGCAGCACTGATGGGTGGCACTGACACTGATAGGTGGCACTGATGGTAAATGATAGGTGGCACTGATGAGCTGCACTGATGGTCAATGATAGGTGGCACTGATGAACTGCACTAATGGGCACTGATAGGCAGCACTAATGGGCACTGATGAACTGCACTAATGGGCACTGATGGGCAGCACTGATGGGCTCTGATAGGTGGCACTGACAGTCATCACTGATGGTCAATGATAGGTGGCACTGATGAGCTGCACTAATGGGCACTGATGGGCAGCACTGATGGGCTCTGATAGGCGGCACTGACAGGCAGCACTTATGGGCACTGACAAGGTGGCACTGATGAGGCAGCACTATTATGCGGCACTGATGGTCTGCACTGATAGGCGGCGCTGATGAACTGCACTGTTAGGCAGCACTGATAGGTGGCATTGGCACTGATGAGCTGCACTAATGGGCACTGATAGGTGGCACTGATGAGCTACACTGAAAGGTGGCACTGGCATTGGCATTGATTGGATGTCACTGATGAACACTGAAAGGTGGCACTGGCATTGATTGGATGGCACTGGCATTGATTGGATGGCACTGATAGGTGGCGCTGGCATTGATTGGGTGGCACTGATGAGCTGCAATTATGGTAGCACTGACATTGATTGGATGGCACTGATGAGCTGCACTGATAGGTGGCACTGATTCTGATAGGTGGCACTGACAAGATGCACTAAATGGGCACTGATGGGCTGCCTGCACTGATGTGATGAGTTGCACTGATATAGCCCCCCCCCCAAAAAAAAGTAAGTTAACCACTTCACACAGTACTAGCACACCTGCACACTGCTGCACACACAAATATAACTCATCTGCCTGAGTCTCACATTGACTTCCCCAGCGGGCCAGCCCAGCGCCCATGGCTTACTTGAAGTTGTGCAGATGCAGAATGCTGAATGCAGATCCTCCTGGCTCGCAGCACAGCCCGCACACAGCACTCAGTGCTTTCCCAATCAAGCCTCCCGGGACGCCGGGGAAAGCCTCCGGATGACGTCATGCCGGCCGGGACGTCAAGCTCCGCCTACAGTGTGCAAGCACGCTCAGCCTCGGCGCACTGCACTGATACAACCCGCACTGCAACATCTGCTCTCTCTGCATAATATATAGCAGCAATTACATTTGAGCTGACAGACTCATACATGTGGGCCTAAATAATGCAGCTGCCTGGACAATGTCAAGTTGTATAGCGGCCGGAGGCCGACGGCCGGGCCGTGGTGATTGTATGTACCTAGAGAGTTTGGGCCTATATTATGATGGGGGCCTGGAGCTGCAGCTCCAAAAGCCCCTATGTTAATCTGGCCCTGCCAGCTGCTGCATCACCGAAAGAAGTTTGCTCCCAGCCAACCACATGCCCAGCGGTTGAATGCTAGCTTGGCAAAATTGCTAGCACTTCAACTGCTGCTTTTTCAGTTGGTAAACTCTGCCCCCTTCCGTGAGTTTGTGGAATGTTTCCTCAGTGGCAGGTACCCAAACGCCACTTTTTCTCCCGGAAGGCGATTCCAGCTCTCTACCGGCATGTGGAAGGCAATGTCCATGCCTCACTGGACAGGGCGGTCAGCGGTAAGGTGCATATTACAGCTGACTTATGGTCCAGCATGCATGGACAGGGACGTTACCTAAGTTTCACGGTGCATTGGATGACTGTGCTGGCAGCTGAGAAGGATGCAGGACAAGGTGCAGTAGTGTTGGAGGTTGTTCCGCCACCATGCCTCCAAAATGCCACTACTAATGATTGTGGCACACCTCTCTCCTCCACCCCCTCCTCTTCTTCTTCCTCCATGGCCTCTTCCTGTGCTTTGTCCTCGGAACCAGCGGTGCTCCGTAGGCGTTCAAGGGGCTATGCAAGTACGCAGGCCAAAAGATGCCATGGGGTGCTTGAGCTGGTGTGCTTGGGGGACAGGAGCCACACTGGGGCAGAGGTTCTGTCAGCTCTGCAGGGGCAGGTTCAGAGGTGGTTGACGCCACGCCAAACTTAATGCAGGAATGGTGGTTTGCGACAATGGCACCAACCTCCTCTCTGCCCTCCGACAGGGACAAATGACCCATGTGCCCTGTTTGGCTCACGTCCTTAACTTGGTGGTGCAGCGGTTCTTGGGCAGGTACCTGGGCTTACAGGATGTCCTGAGGCAGGCTAGGAAAGTCTGTGTGCATTTCCGCCGGTCATATAATGCCAGTGCTCGGCTGGCGGTTCTCCAAAAGGAGTTTAACCTGCCCAAGAACCGCCTAATCTGTGACATGCCCACCAGGTGGAACTCAACGTTGGCCATGCTGCAGCTGCTGCACACGCAGCAGAGGGCCATCAATGAGTACCTGTGTGAGTATGGCACCAGAACAGGGTCAGGGGAGCTTGTTTTTTTTCCCCACGCCAGTGGGCCATGATCAGGGATGCATGCACTGTCCTGTCACCATTTGAGGAGGCCACGAGGATGGTGAGCAGTGACAGTGCATGCATCAGTGACACTGTACCTCTTGTCCACCTGTTGGAGCACATGCTGCGTGGAATAATGGACAGGGCACTTGAGGCAGAACAGAGGCAGGAAGAGGAGGACTTCCTTAGCTCTCAAGGCCCCCTTTATCCAGACAGTGTTCCTGAGTGCCCGCCGATCACACAGGAAGAGGAAGAGGAGGAGGAGGAGGAAGATTGTGTCAGTATGGAGGTGGAGCCTGGCACTCAGCATCAGCAGCAGTCTTTAAGGGATCAGTCCCAAGAAACACATGGACTTGTACTTGGCTGGGAGGAGGTGGCTGCGGACCATGTCATACACAGAGGACTCCGGACCGAATGCCTCAGCAAACCTACTCTGCATGGCCTCCCTGATCCTGCAAAGCTTGTGTAAGGATCCTCGTATTCGTGGTATCTAGGAGAAGGACCAATACTGGCTGGCAACCCTCCTTGATCCACGTTACAAGGGTAAGGTTGCGGACCTTATCTTGCCATCGCAGAGGGAGCAGAGGATGAAACATCTTCGGGAGGCCTTGCAGAAAGGTTTGTGCAACGCGTTCCCAGAGACTGGAAGGTTACAAACTCCTGTTTCTGGACAACGTGTTGCTGAGGCTTCGGTCAAAGAAGGAGTGGTGGAGAAGGTGGCCGTCTGACCGATGCGTTCAGACAATTTTTTAGCCCGCAGCCCCAAGGTATGATCGGTTCCAGCAACCATCACCAGCGTCTGTTTTACATGGTGCAGGAATACCTAGGGGCAAGATCTGACTTGGACACCTTTCCCACCAAAAATCCTCTGGGTTACTGGGTCTTGAGGATGGATCACTGGCCAGAGCTTGCACAGTATGCAATTGAGCTACTGGCCTGTCCTGCATCCAGCGTTCTTTCGGAACACACATTCAGTGCTGCTGGAGGCTTTATAACCAATCACAGAGTGCGTCTGTCCACCGACTCGGTCGATCGACTGACCTTCATAAAAATGAACCAGTCTTGGATCACCACCAGCTACCAAGCACCTGATGCTGATGTAACCGAATAATTTTTTTTTAAATCTCAGATCCCTTCAAAGACTGCCTATGCTGATGCTGAGTGACTATCCCTGAGTAATTATCCTCTTCCTCCTCAATGATCACGCTGATAGCTTGTAAGAACATTTTTGGTTCTGGGTGCCCTCACCAGTGCCTAAGGCCCAATTTTTCAGCCCCTGTTTAACAGGGGCGTGTAATTACAATTTTTGATGCAATACTTTGCAGCAGGGCTCGTTCCTGCGTTCCAACTAGAGTATCTGTGAGGGATTGCAGTGTTGTGGCACCAGCACCAGTGCCTAAGGCCTAATTTTTCAGCCCCTGTTTAACAGGGGCGTGTAATTACAATTTTTGATGCAATACTTTGCAGCAGGGCTCGTTCCTGCGTTCCAACTAGAGTATCTGTGAGGGGTTGCAGTGTTGTGGCACCAGCACCAGTGCCTAAGGCCCAATTTTTCAGCCCCTGTTCAACAGGGGCGTGTAATTACAATTCTTGATCTAATATTTCACAGCAGGGCCCTGTGAGAACTTACAGTGTTGTGGCCACAACAACACCTAAGGCCCAAATTTCTGCTGAGTATATAGGGCAGGCCCCTACTTTCAAACATCCAACTTACAAACGACTCCTACTTGCAAACGGAAGGAGACAACAGGAAGTGAGATGAAATCTACCCCTAGGAAGGGAAATTCTCTCCTGTAAGAGTTAATATGGGAAAAACATTTCTCCTTTCCACTGATGCTTTATCACCAATCCTTGTTTCACAAAAAAACCCAAATTTTCAAAAAACATTTGTCATTGGGACAAAAAGTGAGGTGAAATCTTCTGAAGAGGAGCACAGACAGCAAAACAAATGTCACAGGGGTGATAACCCTTCCCTGTGTTTTCCAAAAAGCTTAAAAAAGATTTTTTGGCTGGAGCTAAACACGTTAAAAATGTACCCATTCAAAATTACAAACAGATTCTACTTAACAACAAACCTACAGTCCCTGTCTTGTTTGCACCGCCTGTATACTGCTGTTCAGAGTATATAGGGCCTGGTGGCCCCACACCTTTCCTTTTTTTAATTTGGGTGCGGGGTTCCCCTTAATATCCATACAAGACCCAAAGGGCCTGGTAATGGACTGGGGGGTACCCATGCCGTTTGTCTCACTGATTTTCATCCATATTGCCAGGACCCGACATTACATTAAACCCGCAAGCAGTTTTAAATGACTTTTTTTCCTTTAAAAATGACATTTTGTGCAGGGACTGTTCTAAGCACGGGAAACATGCGCCACTTTACAGGCATACTATAGACACCCCCCAGGTACGAGATTTAAAGGAATATTTCACTTTTTTTTTTTACTTTAAGCATCATTAAAATCACTGCTCCCGAAAAAACTATAAAAGTTAAAAGTTTTTTTTGCATTGATACATGTCCCCTGGGGCAGGACCCGGGTCCCCAAACCCTTTTTAAGACAATACCATGCAAATTAGCCTTTAAAATAAGCACTTTTGATATCGAACGTTCGAGTCCCATAGACGTCAATGGGGTTCTAACGTTCGTGCAAATTTTTGGTCCGTTCGCAGGTTCTGGTGCGAACCGAACCGGGGGGTGTTCGGCTCATCCCTATCCAACTGTAATGAAAACCACATGGAGCAGCATGCAAGTAATAATAATAATAGGAACACATGACAAGTACTTACTTTTTAGAAGCACTTTCTTGATCCTTCTGTACTGATCTTGCTCCCTCAATTTCAGGTCTGACCAGCGTTTCCTCAATTGCTCCTTGGATCGTCGTACCACAAAATTCCTGTACTGACTCTTCACAACTTTGGACATGATCTTGGCCTTTCTCATATTTGGGTTTAGGTATGGTCCATACTTCCCATCATGGTCGGCCCGCTTCAAGATGTCCATCATCTCCACCATCTCTACAAAGGACATATTTGAGGCCCTAAATCTCCTGCGGGATGGGGACGTTTCTTGCTCCGGGCTTTCCTCCTCGTTACTGCTATTACGCACCTGCTGTGTCACCGCCATGTTCCTCTCCCACTGCGACGAAAGAGAAGGGTCGGGGAAGATTCTCGAAAGAACGTCAGGGGCGGGCGACGCGGGTGGAGTTTCACGCATGCGCAGTGTTTATAAAGCTAACACGCGTGTGTCGCATGTATGATCTGTGAGTGGAGGAAGTGCCGATTGTGATAACGAAGGTAACATTTGAACTTGGGACATCAGTGGCCTATACTGATTAGAGATTGAGGCCTATGTTGGGATAAGATTAGGAGCGTTTAGCCTGATATTTAGTGTTTTTGTCTTGTGTTCTGTCTTGCAGAAAATATGAAACAATTCAAAGACCCGGAATTCATGGGCCAATTCATTGACAAATACAGGGATATAAAAAATGTGATTTGATTTAAGAAACAAACCAGCTAGGAAGGCATCGCTGGAGAAACTGCTGCAATTTATGAAGACGCAGGTTCCCGAGGCAGACATCGAGTTTGTGGAGAGGAAAATTGGTAGCTTGAGAAGCATGTATAGGATGGAGCTTAAAAGGTTCCAGGCTTCCATGAGATCAGGAGCAGCAGCAGAGGACATGTATGTACCCAGTTTGTGGTACTACAACAGGATGCGGTTTCTGGAAGACCAGATGGAAGCCAGGGAATCACTTTCTATACTTCCATCCACCCTTCCCTCAACCCCAGCTGAGACTTCCGAGGACCAACCTGGGCCTTCCATCCTGGAAGAAGTTGAGAAGCCCAGCTGGAGCCAGGTATAGTATTTTTAAACATATTTATTGTCTGCAAATTATTGTTGTTAACTAGATGTTGTTATTGATAACTAATGAATGATTTAACAAAAAGTGTTTCACATATCAATAGACAGTAGGGGCCAAAAATGATTGTGACAAGAATGAAAAATGCTGGGGTCAGAATGATAGTCTTTTCTCTTTATTAACATTCAATTTGCAACAGTCATGAGCTGAAAATTGTGTGTGATTGATGAACCAAAAACTAAAACTATGTCCCTTTTTCATACATAGGAAGACCTCAGCCAGGACGAGGCTCAGGAATTTGGCACACAGGAGGAGGCGGGGCTAAGTGGCAGACAGGAGGAGGCGGGGGGAAGTGTCAGCCAGGAGGTGGCCGGGCCCAGTAATAGCCTCACCCAATCTCAGGTCCCTCCCCTCCGCATTCCACCCAAAAGGGCCCAGGAAGGGGAGGAACTTGGAGGAGGCAGCACTTGTCCTCATTAAGGAGGCTAATGCGGCCCTGAAATGCTCCCCCCCACACGCTGTAGAGGCCTATGGCTACTATATAGCGGCAAATTTGCAGAAAATGGAGGATGGCCAACGCGTCAACTGTGAAAAAATTATTTTTGAGGCCATTCATAGGGGGTTGAGGGGCCAAATGACCGATGACGTCCACTTATGTGCGCTCGGCCATCCTCCTCCTCCTGCCACAAGTCCATCTCCAGAGCCACAGCCTCCAAGGAAGGCTGCAGGGAAGGCTGCAGGGAAGGCTAAAGGGAAGCATGGAGGGATGGCTGCAGGGAAGACAAGAAAGTGATGGCCTGGGTTCAGTCTGGTCTGACAGAAGATGCAGCCTGTTGTAGTACCACAACCTGGGGACATATATGTCATCTGCTGCTGTTCCTGATCTCTGGGAGTCCTGGACCAGATTATGCTCCCTTCTATATGGACTTCTCAAGCTACCAATTTTTCTTTACAAAGTTGATGTCTGCCCTGGGGGCCAAAGGCTTCGCAAATTGAAGCAGTTTCTCCAGAGTTGCCTCCCTCTTCATTTTGTTATTATGAGCCAGAATAAATGGAGATTTTTTTTGTTATGAAAATACTTGCCTATGTGTTTTTCTTCAAATAGGACAGTGTGTTTGTGAGGAGGCAGGTACATTTCCAAAGTACAACGTCAAATTAACAAGGGACACCAACCTCCTTGAGCTTGAAAAATACAAGATAATAATGTTGTTGTGGAAACTTGACACACAAAAAAAATAAAAAAGTATGGAGATCACTAGAAAATAATTTTAAAATAATCAAAAAAAAGGAGATCTTGATTTAAATAAAAAAAAGGAAAAAAAAATCACTATAAAAAATAATTCTAAACATTATTATGGAGATCTGGCTTTAAAAACTCCATTCCGAACGCTAGTTTTACCAGACCGAGCTCTTCCGTCTCATACTTGATTCTGAGCATGCGTGGTTTATTGCGCGTCGGAACTGCATACAGATGAAGGGCTTTTCCGATAGAAACTTTTTCCATCGGAAAAAATGAGAACCGGCTCTCAATCTTTTGCTGGCCGAAATGCCGCCAGCAAAAGTCCGATGGAGCATACACATGGTCACATTTCCGACCAAAAGCTCATACCAGACTTTTGCTGGCGGCATTTCCGACCGCGTGTATGCGGCATTAGGATCAAAGAGGGGCAACTGTGGAGAAAGAGGGACAACTGAGGAGAAAAGAGGGACAACTCAGGAGAAAGAGGAACAACTGAGGGGAAAAGAGGGACTGAGGAGAAAAGAGGGACAACTGAGGAGAAAGAGGAACAACTGAGGGGAAAAGAGGGACAAAGGGATTGGATTCCAAAAGGAGGGACAGTTGGATCCACCACCCACTTGAGTTCAAGTCAAGTGGCAGCCAGGCCGGGGACTAAAATAAATGTGATCTCAGTGATTGTGGCCGTGGTATGAATGTGGGGGGTGGGGATAAGGCGGACCTCCTGGTGACATGACAGGAAATCAGACTAAATCTCTCCAAAGTGAGATGAAATCTCCTCCTAAACAGGTGCCCCATTGGAAGGTTTGCCCTCGATTCCAGTTCTGGAGAAAAAATCTATAATATAGGAGGTCCCTTCACTTTCTATACCAGACACAATGGACATTGGAAGGATAATGGTGGAGGGATAAGGGTGGAGGGACAACGATGGAGGGATAACAGTAAAGGTATAATAATAGAAGGATATTGATGGAGGGATAACAGTTGAGGGATAATGGTGGAGGGACAACAATGGACAATAATGGAGGGAAAACAGTGGTGAGATAACAGAGGAGGGATAATTGTGGAGGGATAACGGTGGAGGGATAATGGTGGAGGTATAACAGTGGAGAAAAAACTATGGAGGGATAACTGGAGGGATAAGAGTGGAGTGATAACGTTGGAGGGATAATAGTGGAGGGGTAACAGGGGGGGAAAAAGATGGAGGGATAACTGGAGGGATAATAATGGAGGGATAACGTTGGAGGGATAACAGGTCATCCCATAGCCACTCACCTCCACATTGATCTCTATGGTGCCCACGGCATCTCCTCCTGCACCACTGGCTGTCAGTTCTCTATGCAGTGGAGGGGGAGATCAGCAGCTCTGTGGTGCCCGCGGCATCTCTCTCCTGTTAGCAGGGAAGTGTTATCATAATGGGGGACTTTAATTATCCAGATATAGACTGGGTGGAGGGAACCGCGCATTCATCTAAGGCTCGCCAGTTCCTAAATGTCTTGCAGGACAATTTCATGGGTCAGATGGTAGATGCACCAACTAGAAACAAAGCGTTACTGGATCTACTGATTACCAACAATAAAGACCTGATCACAGATGTGGAAATATGGGGCAATTTAGGAAACAGCGATCACAGGTCAATTAGTTTCAGTATAAATCACACAAAAAGGAAACATAAGGGAATACAAAGACACTGAATTTCAAGACTTCCCTAAACTACGAACCTTGCTAGAAGATATAAATTGGGATAAAATCTTAGAAAACAAAGAACACGGAGGAGAGATGGGTTTGCTTTCAGAGCATATTAAATAAGGGCATTAGCCAATGTATCCCAATGGGAAATAAATTTAAAAGAGCGAACAAAAGTCTGGATGGCTTAACTCCAATGTAAAAATGTATATAAAAGCAAAGAAGACCTTCAAAAAATAGAAGGCCTAGAGATTATAACAAGAAATGTAAGGGTGCAATCAGGGTGGCTAAAATAGAACACGAAAGACACATAGCAGAGGAGAGCAAAAAAAATCCCAAGAAATTCTTTAAGTATGTAAATAGTAAAAAAGGGAGGACAGACCATATTGGCCCCATAAAGAATGAGGAAGGACATCTGGTTACAAAGGATGGGGAGATGGCGAAGGTATTGAATGTATTCTTCTCAGTCTTCACGAGTGAATCGGGGGGCTTCAGTAACCAAAACTGCAGTGTTTATCCTCATGATACATCACAGGAAGCACCTTTATGGTTAACAGAGGACAGAATTAAAATTAGACTTGGTAAACTTAACATTAATAAATCCCCGTGACCTGATGGCTTGCATCTGAGGGTACTTAGGGAACTCAGTCAAGAAATTGCCAGACCGTTGTTCCTAATTTTTACTGACAGTCTACTGACTGGAATGGTACCAGCTGATTGGGGAAAAGCCAATGTAGCACCAATATTTAAAAAGGGCCCAAAATATATCCCTGGGAATTACAGACCAGTTAGCCTAACATCAATAGTATGTAAACTCTTGGAGGGGATGATAAGGGACTATATACAAGATTTTAGTAATGAGAACTGTATCATTAGCAGTAATCAGCATGGATTCATGAAGATTTGATCTTGCCAAACCAGGATGGGGTAAACAGTTCAATCTCTGTATTTGCAGACGATACTAAGCTAAGCAGAGCAATAACTTCTCCGCAGGATGTGGAAACCTTGCAAGAAGATCTGAACAAATTAATGGGGTGGCAACTACATGGCAAATGAGGTTCAATGTAGAAAAATGTAAAATAATGCATTTGGGTGGCAAAAATCTGAAGTCAATCTATAGACTGGGGGGAGAACCTCTGGGGGGATCTAGGATGGAAAAGGACCTGGGGGTCCTAGTAGATGATAGGCTCAGCAATGACATGCAATGCCAAGCTGCTGCTAACAAAGCAAACAGAATATTGGCATTAAAAAGGGATCAACTCCAGAGATAAAACGATAATTCTCCCGCTCTACAAGACTCTGCGGAAGGGAGTTTAACAAGACTCGTGGCCACTCGTTAAAATTAGAAGAAAAGAGGTTTAACCTTAAACTATGTAGAGGGTTCTTTACTGTAATGCCCCATGCACACGGTCGGATATTGATCGTACATTCCGACAACAAAATCCATGGATTTTTTCCGACGGATGTTGGCTCAAACTTGTCTTGCATACACACGGTCACACAAAGTTGTCGGAAAATCCGATCATTCTGAACGCGGTGACGTAAAACACATACGTCGGGACTAAAAACGGGGCAGTAGCCAATAGCTTTCATCTCTTTATTTATTCTGAGCATGCGTGGCACTTTGTGCGTCGGATTTGTGTACACACGATCGGAAATTCCGACAACGGATTTTGTTGTCGGAAAATTTTATAGCCTGCTCTCAAACTTTGTGTGTTGGAAAATCCGATGGAAAATGTGTGATGGAGCCTACACACGGTCGGAATTTCCGACAACACGGTCCTATCACACATTTTCCGCCGGAAAATCCGACCGTGTGTATGGGGCATAAGAGTGGCAAGGATGTGGAATTCCCTTCCACAGGCGGTGGTCTCAGCGGGGAGCATCGATAGTTTCAAAAAAACTATTAGATAATCACCTGAACGACCGCAACATACAGTGATATACAATGTAATACTGACATATAATCACACACATAGGTTGGACTTGATGGACTTTTTTCAACATCGCCTACTATGTAACTATGTAACTTCACGCTATACAGTGAATGGGGGAGGGGCCTCTGACCCGGACAGAAACCGGATTCATTACACAAGTGAGTCACTTTGATTGTATGCCCGAAGTTGGTACCTGCCCGGGTCCGGGGCCCCTCCCTGCGCACTTTTGTTTCTGGGCCCCACTACAGGTACAAACATCACCTAACATACACATATGTGGTATCGCTGTGATCTTCGGGAGCAGGAGAATCTATTTGGGGTTATTCTCTGGTGGTAGGTTGTGGTAGTAGCAAGAAATATACAGGGAAATTACAAAAAATATATATATTTTTACTATTTTGGGACAATTTTCCTTAAAAAAAAAAAAAAGAAAGCCCAATTTGATCTAAAAAAACGCGATATAATCCACCTGTATACAGTAAGTAGATGCGATGAAATGTACGATTTTACTAACACGTGTCAAAGTTGCAAAATTGTGTTCAGACATTAGGATTTGGTGTAGCCTCAATCACTAAGGGTTAATAACAAGCCTTGGTTCATCTGATTGTATGTTGTCCTTGGAATTATCTCTGAGGTTTGGGGCCATAGAAGAAATAAAAGATCCTCCATGATCCCCATTCTTCTTCTCAGGACCCTGGGAGGTTCTACCTGGTGTTCCCTACGGCAGTGAAATCCTGCAATCCCTATGTGTGTGCGTGGGGGGGGGTCATTTTATACTTTATTACTTACCATTATCTTCAGACTGTCCATTGTTTTCATGATGTGTGGTGACATTGTATAATATCTTATCATCTACACATTACAGAATTAGATGATAAGAAGGGATTGGAACATATATGAGGAGCACACTGGTGTGACAATCTAACAATGAGAACAGCCCAGCGTTATGTCACAGACTGACCTCAACATCTCCTCCACCCCCAGAATTATATGGAAATCATCATTTCTTCCAATCATTCCATTCATAAAACCAGCTCTTCACTTTGTGAGAAGATCCTTCAATACGTACAATAAAGACACTCCATGGAATTCTCTCTTTTATCCTTCCAATATAACGAATGATCAGATCTCATCTCTCCCGTCCAGTGTTCTCTCTTCATACAGAGCTGCAGTTGTCTTATATTAATACCGACTGAGAATTATCACCGGTCTTGTGTCCCGAGGACGACCGCCGTCTACAAGACCCAACGGACCGCCACCTCCCCCGACATCATTATAATTGGATCATCTGAGATTTGTGTATTGGAACCAAAACATCATATATAAAAATACCAACAAAACAGAAATTTAAAAAATTATATTCACATAATTTTCATGTTTGACATTGAGATCTTCTAGTATTTGACAAAACATCACAGAAGCCGTGTGTGAAATAGTAAAAAGTCTGTGTTCTGTATTTGTTTTGCTCCCTGCCTGTCCCCCTTAATAAAGCAGACTTAGCACGGTTCCCGTCTAAAGTTCTCAAGTTTATATGGGGCCCTGAAGGCCTCCGGCTGGGCCGCGCTACCTTCGGACCTTCGGATGTACTATAAGGCGGAGTATATTCAAGATGGGAACGTCCCAATTGGGTCAATATTGAAAGACTAGCGATCCCTTCCTACACTTTTGATTTTCTTTTGTGGCTCCCCATTAAGGCCAGGCCTCCTATTATGGTGTGTAACCTTTCTCACTCCTTTGGGTTATGGGTTCAGATGTGCACTAAACCGGCATTGGTTTCGGCCTTCACCCCTTTGGACCATCTATTCCATAACCCGGCTTTTCCTCCGGGCATGGAGATCAGAGCCTTCAAATGGTGGAGAGACAAAGGCCTCTACCGTATAGGACATTTTTATACGCACAGAGGGCCCTTTACTTTCACACGTTGTATTAATAACCTGGAGATGCCCCAACTAAACGTTTCCGCTTTCTCCAAATTGTGTATTTCCTGTCGGGACTCCGTTCCCCCTCAGACCCTCCCTTTATTAACGCCCTACGAACAATGGTGTACCAAAGACCGGGGAATCAGGGGTGGCATTTCCATGGGTTATGCATCACTACTGGCCTCTCCACCAAAGCACTCTTACATGCTGGCATGGGAGAGGGACCTCGATATCAACTTGTAACCTGAGTCCTGGTATTCCAGGCTTCAGGTAGCTTATAAGGACATATTAAATGTCTTTTTAATAGAGGCGAGTGTTAAAGTTTTGATAAGGTGGTATCTGGTTCCCACTCGCTTAGCTAAGATGTACCCATCATTATCGGCAGACTGCTTTAGGGGTTGTTCTCTTCAAGGTACTATGCTCCATATATGGTGGGAATGCCCCAGGATGAGGGGTTACTGAAACAGGGTCTTCTCAATGATACGTAAAATAATAGGTTTTGAACTCGAACAAGCTCCCTCAATTGCCCACCTTAATGATCTGCCAGGTAATATGCCACGGCATAGCAGACGTTTAGTTTAATTTGTGCTGCTTGTGGCTAAGATCTCCATTGCTGGAACTTGGAAGTCTCCCTCTGTATCAGTTCTCCGCATGAAGCATAAGATATCCTGGATAATGTTACATGGAAAAGTGGCTAGTATCATCAACGATTAACAGAAATTATTTGAGCAAACCTGGAAGCCTTGGGCGAATTATGTAAAGATTCCCTTGTCTCCTGTACTTGGCTGATTGTAGGTAGCCATGGTCCACCATGGGGTCTAAGTCTCTCTCTTGCTTTTTCTTATAACTTTTTCTCTCTTCTCCCTCTTTCTCGATTTCTTTGCTTTTCTCTTTTCAGTTCTAGGGAAGTTGGTTTATGTTCTCCCTACTTGGGACATTGATATTTAGCATGCCAGCTCAATGTGTACGTAGTGGATCTTTTTTTGCTAATATCCAATGTATATTATAATCACATCTGATTTCTCTGAGTTGTGGTCCTCTAGGACTTATCAAGTATAGCACTATTTGGAGGTCACTGTGTGAAAGTCCATCTAGGTGGCAGGGGTTGTTTGGTTTGGAAACAAATGTTTCTGCTCCTTAAAACGCTAATATTAAAAGCCATTTTTTTGTTTTGTCATTAACTGACAGTATCTCACGTGATGGCCCTATCACCCTATGACACAGTTTGATCCCACAGGGGGTGTCTGGAGATGGTGGGGGACATTCTGAATTGATACTACTTTTGATGAATAAGGTCGATTGTGACCCATGTTGTGCCACTGTGTTCATATTTGACTTTTCGATATGTGCTATAATGTACAATAGTTTCAATGTTTCCTATTCCTCTTTGAAAAAACTCAATAAAAACCATTGAAAGAAAAAGTCTGCGTTCCCCATTCCATCCTTCACACCTATATGAGCTTGTTGGACATCCCATTCCAAAACCATGCCTTTTATTATGGAGGATTCCCCCTCTTCCTCCAATCAGTGCCATCATTTTTATAGAGGTACCCCTCTTTCCCCGTGGCTATTAGTATGGAGTTTCCCCCAACCATGGCCATTTATATAGAGTTACCCCCTTCCCCTATAGCCAATATATGGAGTTACCCCCCTCCCCCATGGTCATTTATATGGAGTTGCCCACCCCTCCTCCTTGACCATTTGTCAGAAACCATGAAATCAGGCCGAGACAGAAGTACAGTTAAATCACACTTGTTTAATAATAAAAGTAAAAAAAAAACAAACGTAGTAAAAACATAGCCAAAGTTCAGTAACCGGAACGGATAGTCAGACAAGCCAAACATCAGGGATCAACGTAGTGGAACAGCAAGCAGGATCTGGAGCCAGAAGGGATGTCAGCAAAGCAAGTCTTGAGCAGGAGATAAATTCTGTGATGTTGACCAAGGTGAAGGCAGAGATCCTCTGGACTGGACGGCTTAAGTAGGCAGGACTGACGAGCAGGATATCATCAACAGATGAGTAACTGTGGAGAGTAGGGATGAGCTTCGAGTTCGAGTCGAACTCATGTTCGACTCGAACATTAGCTGTTCGCAAGTTCGCCGAACACCGAACAATTTGGGGTGTTCGCTGCAAATTCGAATGCCGCAGAACACCCTTTAAAAGTCTATGGGAGAAATCAAAAGTGCTAATTTTAAAGGCTTATATGCAGGTTATTGTCATAAAAAGTGTTTGGGGACCCGGGTCCTGCCCCAGGGGACATGGATCAATGCAAAAAAAAGTTTTAAAAACGTCTGTTTTTTCGGGAGCAGTGATTTTAATAATGCTTAAAGTCAAACAATAAAAGTGTAATATCCCTTTAAATTTCGTACCTGGGGGGTGTCTATAGTATGCCTGTAAAGGGGCGCATGTTTCCTGTGTTTAGAACAGTCTGACAGCAAAATGACATTTGGAAGGAAAAAACCCATTTAAAACTACCCGTGGCTATTGCATTGCCGACAATACAAATTAACCAAAATAAAAAAAAAAAATGACGTGGGAGTCCCCCTAAATTCCATACCAGGCCCTTCAGGTCTGGTATGGATTTTAAGGGGAACCCCGCACCACGTCACGGGGAATGCCACAGGGAAGTCCCGTCATGTCCCGTGCGTCAGAAGGGGCGGGGTCACCGAGTGGCCCTGCCCGCCGTTATTTAAGAACTGTCAGACGAGGAGACGCCGTCACACAGCGGGAGCCTCCCTCCATGCCAGCATGGGTGCGGAGCGGCCCGGAGAAGAAAATGAAGAAGAGAAGAAGAGAAGAAGGAAGAAGAGAAGAGGATGAAGAAGAAGATGAAGAGAAGAGCGGGAGCCTCCCCCCATGCCATGGGTGCAGAGCGGCCCGAGGAGAAGAAGATAGAAGACGCCGTGGAGGAGATGCTGGACGAGAACGCCGGAGGAAGAACCAGAAGAGCCAGAAGAACCAGAAGAAGAAGAAGATGAAGGAAGATAGAAGAAAGAAGAAGCATTTAAATAAAGGAATTGTTAAAAACTGTCTCTTGTCATTTTTAACACTTTTGACAGTTTTTTAGTGCCCTTACCATTTCACACAGGGGGGGTGGGATCTGGGGGTCCCCTTGTTAAAGGGGCTTCCATATTCCGATAAGCCCCCCGCCCGCAGACCCCCACAACCACCGGCCAGGGTTGTGGGGATGAGGCCCTTGTCCTCATCAACATGGGGACAAGGTGTTTTGGGGGGGCTACCCCAAAGCACCCTCCCAATCTTGAGGGCATGTGGCCTGGTACGGTTCAGGAGGGAGGGGGGGCCGCACTCTTGTCTCCTCCCTCTTTTCCTGCAGCCTGCCAGGTTGCGTGCTCGGATAAGGGTCTGGTATGGATTTTTGGGGGGACCCCACGCCGTTTTTTTTTTTTTTTTTTTTGGCGCGGGGTTCCCCTTAAATCCATACCAGACCTGAAGGGCCTGGTATGGAATTTAGGGGGACTCCCACGTCATTTTTTTTTTAAATTTTGGTTCGGGGTTGCCCTGTGGGGAATTCACATGCCATTTTTATCAATGAACTTCTATGTGTATTGTCGGCAATGCAATAGCCGCGGGTAGTTTTAAATGGGTTTTTTCCTTCCAAATGTCATTTTGCTGTCAGACTGTTCTAAACACGGGAAACATGCGCCCCTTTACAGGCATACTATAGACACCCCCCCAGGTACAAAATGTAAAGGGATATTACACTTTTATTGTTTGACTTTAAGCATTATTAAAATCACTGCTCCTGAAAAAACGGCCGTTTTTAAAACTTTTTTTTGCATTGATCCATGTCCCCTGGGGCAGGACTCGGGTCCCAAAACACTTTTTTATGATAATAACTTGCATATAAGCCTTTAAAATTAGCACTTTTGATTATTCATGTTCGTGTCCCATAGACTTTAATGGTGTTCGTGTGTTCGAGCGAACTTTTTTCCTGTTCGCATGTTCTGGTGCGAACTGAACAGGGGGGTGTTTGGCTCATCCCTAGTGGAGAGATATGGGTGCTGGCAATTAGCCAACAGCTGAGCGGCCAGCGCAGAGAAGGAAGGGCTGAGCCCAGTCCTGACACCATTAATATGGAGTTACCCCCATCCCCCATGGTAATTTATATAGAGTTGCCCACCCCTCCTCCTTGACCATTAATATGGAGTTTCTCCCAATCATGGCCATTAATAAGGAGTTGCCCTCATTTGTGCCTATAACATCCTCCACTCTTCTGGGAAGACTTTCCACAAGATTTTGGAAGGGTGTCTGTGGGAATTTGTCCCCATTAGTGAGGTCAGTTACTGATGCTGGAAGAGAAGACCTGGCTCACTATCTGTATTCCAATTCCTCCCAAAAGGTGATCAGTGGGAATGAGGTCAGGGCTCTGTGTAGGACACTCAAGTTCCTCCACACCAAACTGGTCAAATTATGTCTTTATGGAGCTGGCTTTGTACAGGGGGGGGGCACTCATGCTGGAACAGAATTGGGTCTTCACCAAAATTTTACCACAAATCTAGAAGAGCACAATTGTCTACAATGTCTTTGCATGGCGTAGAATTAACCACTTCAGCCCCGGAAGGTTTTACCCCCTTAATGACCAGAGAATTTTTTGAAATTTGGCACTGTGCTGCTTTAACTGACAATTGTGCGGTCGTGCGATGCTGTACACAAACAAAATGTACATTCCCACAAACAGAGTTTTCTTTTGGTGGAATTTGATCATCACTGGGATTTTTATTTTTTGTGATATAAATGAAAAAAGACCAAAAATTTGGAAAAAAAAAAAAGATATTTTCTTCCTTTTGTTAAAAAAAATATCCAATAAACTAAATTTTTTTCATACATTTAGGCCAAAATGTTTTCAGCCACATGTCTTTGGTTAAAAAAAAATATCAATAAGCTACAAACTAGAGCACATTTTCTGGTATTTAAGCAGCTTTTACTTTCTGCTTATCTCATTTCTTGACGTGCTAAAATGGAAGGGCGGTACAAACCCCAAAATTACCCGTTTTTGGAAAGTAGAAAGAATTTTCTGAAAGGCATGAGGAGCCCATTAGATATTTCATGTATTCTTCTACATATTTTTGGTAAAAAAAAATCGCAATAAGTATATATGAATTGGTTTTTCACAAAAGTTATAGCGTCTACAAAATAGGGGATAGATTTATGGCATTTTTACCATTATTTATTTTATTTCACTAGTAATGGTGATGATCTGCATTTTTTATCGGAACTGCAACATTGCGACGGACACTTTTGACACTTTTTTGGGACCATTGACATTTATACAGCGATCGGAGCTAAAAATAGCCACTGATTACTGTATAAATGTCACTGGTAGGGAAGGGGTTAACACTAGGGGGGCGATCAAGGGGTTTAAATGTGTTACCTAGGGAGTGATTCTAACTGTGGGGGGGATGTGACTGACTGGGGGAGGAGACCGATCGTTGTTCCTACTTAGTAAGAACACACAATCTGTCTCTACTACCCCTGACAGAACCGGGATTTGTCTGTTTACACACACACACAGATCCCCGTTATCCTTCTCTCAGTAGTGATCGCGGGAGCCCGGCAGACGTCGAGCCCACCGGGCACGTGCATCGGCTCTGGGGACACGCTGCGGGTGCACGCCTGCTATAGCAAATAGAAGGGGTTAAAACCTCACTAGTGTGCCAACAAAAAATCATCAGTCATTAAGCAGCAGCTTAATGTGAGATACACAACAAGTAGAATAGATAAGAGAGGCTGCGCTAGAATAGTCCCAAATGGTGAATGAGGACGATTGATTGAAAAACATGATGATATGTTTCAGTATTTGAAGATGGTGGGATAGAGCCTAAAGATAATGACACCACAGTGATCCACTCCAAGAAGTGCACCACCAACCATAAGAAAAACGTGCTTACCAGATAGCAAGCAAAACCAGGCATGCAGCTATATCCCAGCCAAGGCCTTTACTTGCACAGAAGATCTTAGGGATAAATAGCACTGGATAGATGGCTGCAATGATTTCTCACACACCGGCACCACTGTAAAGTCCGTGATCATCTAGTTCAGCAAAGGACCCAAAAAGATAGACCGACCACTGCGTAATACTGTCTAACTTTTTTTATTATAGAAAAAAGTATTACACTTACAGTTTGTATGTTTAAAATCGCAACAAACTCCCATCCTCCTAGTAAGACATTGCGGTGACATCAAAATATACCCTTCCCCACAAGCGTTTCGTCATATGTGACATCAATGACAACGTCGCATATGAGGAAACGCATCACATGCCTGGATTTTCGTGCTATCTGGTAAGCACATTTTTTTCTTATGGTGGCGGTGCACTTCTTGGAAGTGGATCACTGTGGTGCCATTATCGTAAGGATTTATCCCACCATCTTCAAATACTGAAACTTATCATCATTTTTTTAAAATCAATCATCCTGATTCACTATTTGGGACTATTCTAGCACAGCTTCTCTTATATATTCCACGCCTGCTATAGCATCTTAAAAAGCTGACGTGTGGCTACGGCAATTTGCGCAGCCGTGCCAACCTGCCGCAGGATAACTGCGGCGGCTGGTCGGCTAGCGGTTAATAAGAATATAACAGCAACTTTATTCTCAGTGATTGTTATTCGTACTTCAGAGAAAACTCAAATGTTAGCATTTTATTAAAATCTAGGATGGAAAAGTAGATGTATTTTTTGTATTAAATAAAAGAGATCTAAGCAATAAGTGTCATAAAAAAAATATCCACTGAATTCTTCTTGTCTGCAGATTGGGGGGTTTTCAGTGATAGATCAAATAATGGACGGGTCACCGATATCAGTCCCGATTTATAATCTTTTGGCACTCCAGTTAAATTTAAAAAGAAAAAGCTGCCAGAGAATGTTTTTTATTTGACTTACTGTATCCTGCTCATGCTTTTGCTTTCATGAACAATCAATGTAGGGGGGTTTCATTTAGTCCTTAACAGGGTGCCCCTATTATTGCCTCCCCAATCAACTGGCTAAGTGCTCCCATGTCCTCCAGTATCATGGAGTCGGAGACTTACTGCGGCACACCAGGCCCAGCAACCACCTTCCAACACTGGGAGCCTCAACCCTCCATGGCTGCTCCTTGTCCCTCAGCAGAGGTCAAATCATAATTCTCATTTGACCAGAAGAGGTAAACAATATTTGACCAATATAGAAAATACCCTAATACTGCTCTGATTCACTTACTAGTGTGTGGAGATGAGCCAAACACCCCTCGGTTCGGTTCTCAGCAGAACATGCAAACAGGCAAAAAATTAGTTTGAACACCGTTAAAGTCTATGGGACACGAACATGAAAAATCAAAAGTGCTAATTTTAAAGGCTTATATGCAAGTTATTGTCATGAAAAGTGTTTCGGGATCCGGGTCCTGCCCCAGGGGACATGTATGAATGCAAAAAAAGTTTTCAAAAAGTCTGATTTTTCGGGAGCAGTGATTTTAATAATGCTTAAAGTGAAACAATAAAAATGAAATATTCCTTTAAATATCATGCCTGGGGGGTGTCTATAGTATGCCTGTAAAGTGGCGCATTTTTCCCGTGTTTAGAACAATACCACAGCAAATTGACATTTCTAAAGGAAAAAAAGTAATTTAAAACTGATCGCAGCTATTAATGAATTGTGAGGTCTCGACAATATAGATGAACATCATTGAAAAAAACGCATATGTTCCCCCCCTTCGAGTCCATTACCAGGCCCTTTGGGTCTGGTATGGATATTAAGGGAAACCCCGCACCCAAATTAAAAAAAAATGGAGTGGGGGGGTCCCCAGGCACTATATACTCTAAACATCAGTATATATACTATACGGCCTGCCCTATATACTATGCAGAAAAATCGGGCCTTGGGTGGTGCTGGTGCCACAACACTGTAAGCCCTCACAGATTGGGCGCAGGAACGGGCCCTGCTGTGAAATATTATATCAACAATTGTAATTTCATGCCCCTGCTTAACAGGGGCAGAAAAATTGGGCCTTGGTTGGTGGTGGTGGTGGTGCCTAAACCAAAAATATTGTTGGAAGCTAGCATCATCAAGATTGAGGAGGAATAGGATAGTCAGCATAGACAGTCTTCAAGGGATCCCAGATCCATAGCAAATTCAATCAGTTACATCAGCATCAGGTGCTTGATAGCTGCTGATCCAAGACTGATATTTTTTTATAAATGTGAGCCTATCAACAGAGTCTGTGGACAGGCGCATTCTTTGATCCATTACAAACCCTCCAGCAGCACTGAATGTACATTCAGAAAGCACGCTGCATGCAGGACAGGCCAGCAGCTCAATTGTATATTGAGCAAGTTCTAGACAGTGGTCTATCCTCAAGACCCAGTAACCCAGTGGATGTTCTGTTGGAAAGGTCTCAAAAGTCAGTTTTTGCCTTTAGATATTCCTGCACCATGAAATGCAGATGCTGGCGATGGTTGCTTGAACCGATCAGACCTTGGCGCTGAGGACTGAAAAATTGTTTAAAGGCATCGGTCAGCCGGCCACCTTCTCCCCCACTCTTCCTCTGACTGAATGAAGCCTCAGCAACACGTTGTCCAGCACCAGGAAATTGTAACCTCCCAGGGTCTGGAAATGCATTGCACAAACTTTTCTTCAAGTTCTTTTGAAGATGTTTCATCCTCTGCTCCCTCTGCGAAGGCAGGATGAGTTCTGCAACCTTACCCTTGTAATGTGGATCAAGAAGGGTTGCCAGCCAGTCATGATCCCTCTCCTTGATACCATGAATCCAAGGGTCCTTTCGCAGGCTTTTGCAGAATCAGGGAGGCCATGCAGCGTAAGTTTGCAGAGGCATTCGATTGTGAGTCCTCTGGGTCACTGAGGATGACGTTGTCAGGAACTACCTACTCCCAACCACGTACAACTCCTTGGGTTTCTGGGGACTGAAAACCATCCCTTGAAGACTGCTGCTGAGTGTTATCCTCCACGTCCATGCTGACACAATCTTCCTCCTCCTCCTCTTCTTCCTGTGTGTTTGGCGGGCCCGCGGGAATGCTAACTGGATAAAGGGGGCCTTGAGAGGTAAGGAAGTCCTCCTCTTCCTCCCGCTGTTCTGCCTCAAGTGCCCTGCCCATTATTCCACGAAGCGTGTGCTCCAACAGGAAGATTGGAGGGACAGTGTCACTGATGCAGGCATTGTCGCTACTCACCATCCTTGTGGCCTCCTCAAATGGTGACAGGACAGTGCATACATCCTTGATCAGTAGCCACTGGCGTGGCGAAAATATGCCAAGCCCCCCTGGCCCTGTCCTGGTGCCACACTCACACAGGTACTCATTGATGGCCCTCTGCTGTGTGTGCAGCCGCTGCAGCATTGCCAACGTTGAGTTCCGCCTGTTGGGCATGTCACAAATGAGACGGTTGGTGGGCAGGTTGCACTCTCTTTGAATGTCAGCCAGCCATGCACTGGCATTGTATGACCGGCAGAAATGACCACAGACTTTTCAGTTTATCATAAAGTATATATTTGAAATCTAGCGCACTATTTGTTTTTATTCATTTTTATATGTGGTGCCAGAACACATTTTAAATAGCTGCAGCTGTTTTTCATTTATATAATTAGCCTTATTAAAATTTTTAGTTGTATTCATATCAGCGCTTTAGTAATCATATTTTATACCTTGTAAAGGTAGCCATGTCATCATCACTGTGCTGTGCATAGTTTGTACAGAGAGCAGAGCTGTGGGGGGGGGGGGGCAGAAGGCTCCACCCACTACAAGCTACCTGCAGAAAATGACAGGAGGGGGCAGGGACAAGACCAGTCACCCGATGCAAGGAGAGACCAGAGCTGTGGGAGGGGCCCAGCAGGCTCCACCCACTACAGAAAACTACAGGAGGGGCGGAGACACAACCAGTCACCTTACAAGTGAGAGAGCAGAGCTGTGGGAGGGGCCCAGCAGGCTCCACCCACTACAAAAAACTCATCAACTCGGTCTTGACCAGGTATGTGATGGGTACAAAGTATGTAATGCATACCATAGTATGTACAGTGGTCAGTAAAATGTAACATTCTACATGGTGTATAGGGTTCAGGGGTTAGGCGTATGCAATGTACAGCATAGCATATAGAGTGCAGGAGTCAGATGTATGTAACAAACAGCACAGGTTAGGGGTATATAACGTACAACACCCCATGTATAGAGCAGTATGTAATATTCTGTTTATATATAGGGGGTCAATGGGTAGTTGGAGAATAAATGTGTCATTGGGTTACTTACCTGAGTGATGAGAGCAGATCCTCCGTGTCCTGTGCTGCTGGCTCTGATTACCAAGTGAATTCAGTGACGGTACTATACAGGCATTGTAGGGTGGAGATCAGTCAGCCTGCAGAAATCTGGAGGTCAGTGACCCGGGACACTACAAAGGAAATCCGGGACTTGTGCTTCAGATAACCAGATCTACCGACACCCCTGACTCCCCTGGCAGTGTAGAAGAATTTGGGTGAACAGTACTGATTTCAGAGAAGGACGATTTGTTGTTTAATAAAAGTGTATTGTCTGGTGACAAACAACATGATGAGTACGGCTTGGAAAGGACAAACCTTAAAATAAATCATTTCAGTTTTTTTTTTCAAACTTATAAAATTGAAATGGGAATATTAAAAACAACCCAACAATGTCTTTTAATCAGTTCATAATACAAGTGGTTTGCATACACAGAGTCTCGTCTTTTGTACAAGACTGAAGGACTGTTGTGTGTTAACTATTAATTCTGGTCCCATTTTGGAACTTGCATAGTTTTTATTGCAATTTCTTCAGCACGGACTCTGATAAAACACATAAAATCCACTTTAATGATGGATTTAATTCTGTTCCGAATTTGTTTGGTTCTCAGGCCATACACAATAGGGTTAATTAGAGGTGGCAGCATCAGGTAGACATTGGCCAACAAGATGTGAATGTGAATTGGGATATCTTTCCCAAGGCGGTAGACCACTGAGGAGATGACAACAGGAACGTAGAGTGAAAGGATGGCACAAATATGAGATGCACATGTACTGAGGGCCTTATACCGGGCTTCTGTTGAGTCCAGTCGGAAAACAGCCTGAAGAATCAAGATGTAGGACAAGATGATGAGGCTCAAGTCTAGCCCCACAATAACCATGGCCACCGCAAGGCCATAGATACTGTTGAAGGTGGTATCAGTGCAGGCCAACCTGACAACAGCCATGTGCTCACAGTAGGAATGGTGGATGACATTGGTGGAACAGAAGGGCAGTCTTTTCATAAGGAATGGTAATGAAATTGTTAGTGCAACAGCTCTACCGATGGCCAACAGTCCAATGTTGGTAATGAGCAATTTTGTTAATATTGAATTATATCTTAAGGGCTGACAAATGGCAATATATCGATCAAAGGACATGGCTAGGAGTAGCGCAGACTCCGTTATAGTAAAGGTGTGGAGGAAGAACATTTGTGTGAGACAGGCCTCAAAGTAAATCTCGTGGATGCCGAACCAAAGGATCCCCAACATCTTGGGTGTGGTGGAGTTGAACAGGACCAGGTCAATAGCGGACAACATACAGAGAAAGAAGTACATGGGTTCATGGAGACTCCGGTCTATCTTAATGATGAAAAGAAGAGTAAAGTTTCCAATAACAGATGTCACATAGACTACGGTGAAGATGAAGGCAATGTAAAAGTAAGAGCGCTCCAGACCCGGGAAGCCTAATAGGATGAAATGGGTTGGAAACTGGTTTGAAGAGTTGGCTCCAGGCATGTCTTATCTTCAGTACATGGAAAAATTCTGGCTTCTGTCACAAACGGAAAACAATTGATAACTGTATAATTCTACATAGGTTTACATGAACGGCAGTAGAGAAAAGTAAACCCAAATTACTAAAGTGGTCTATTCTTCCACCCAAAATTTCCATGTTCTTTTCCCTTATTGTACATAGATCTGTTTCTGGCACCTTATAAAGGTGATATGTTTGTAGTTATATGATGGGTAAGGTGAGGAATTTAGTTAAAGGCTAAAGAGTAGGATGAGGTTAAGTCAATTAAACTGTCTATAGATATTTTCTGTGTAGGATGGACAGGGAACGGTCATATCAGGGACAGACACCAGAAAAGAAACCTCCAAATGGAGGAAGAACATTTGTTTAAGGCAGGCCTCAAAGTAAATCTTGTGGTCGTTGAGCCAAAGGATCTTGGACATTGTGGAGTTGGACAGGACCATGGTATCGTACATTGTTAGTGTGTGATTATGCAATCATTGCTTTTATTTCTGATATGTCACAGTGCAGTAAAGTTTTCTACTATTAAATTAGTGTCCGCCACCCATTGCTGTGATAAACGAGACACAGATTGAAGCTGTCCTTGTGGGCATGGCCTATATGTGTCCAACTGATTGTAGCAATCCAGGATTTACATAAAATGAAATGACTCATCTCACAACCCAACACTTGAAGGCCCGGTTATAATTTGAATATTGGCTGTGGGGAGCTCCTTAATACTGGTGTAATGCTACCCCCTGCAGGAGCCACTGGTAATAGCTACTTCATCCCTAATAGTACTGAGGCTTCCCACCATTACAAGCCCAATCGATGCACTCCAGCTCCAATAACACAGTCTAGGGGATATCTTTTTGAAATATATTGCTTAAAGAACTTTAAACCGGAGAGAGGTATTGGGGCATGAGATATTTCAAAATGCTGTACAATAACAAGAGGACACTCTTCTCTAGGCTTCCTCTCCAGGATTCTTCTGAGGACAGGGGAACGGCCGGTATTGTGAGATGCTATGCATGCTGTCTCACTGTCCACAGCTAGCATCAGAACGTATATCTCAAAAGCACACAGTCACCAAGGATCTCAAGTCAGGATCAGTACTCATGAGTCCCCAGGACAGCTACCTCCTTCCAGCTTTTTCCAGACACAGTCCAGCGAGGGAGACAATACTTCTCCCGACAAGATTCCTTATGGTGAAGTCTTAAAGCAAGCTCCTCATAAACATCACTTCAGGCCTTCAGCTCTGCCACAGATGAGACCTCAGAGAACAGCTACACGGTCCACAGGCTGCCTCAGGGGGCAGCAGCCCCAGAGGCTCTGGAACCCTCCCTGCTGAGGAAAGAACAATTTATCTGGGGCTTCTGCCTATTTACCACCTTCTCAACCACCTCCTGGATGCTCCTCTTCAGGCGATTGGCTGGCCATGAAAAATATTTAGGTTGGTCATTTGAATAGCCATCACTATGCTCTCGAGACAATCAAACTTCCAGCCTGTGAAACTCTGAGCAAACCAGAACAAGCAATCACTTGTCCCTTGACTACAGAAAAGAGTCTTCCCCCGGTTGCTATGGCAGACTGCTAGGGAGGGCACCAGAACATCGACCCCCTCACTACCAGAGGATCTGTCACCTCAACAAGTGCTACGCTTAATGACTGGTTGCTGTAGCTTGTTCCTTCACTTGGTTACTCATAGCATCTACACTCCTCTTCTTGCCAAGTTAACCCTCCATAGTAGTGTTACTTCATACCCCAAATGTTCTTTACAAACCCAGGTTCTATGAAATACGCAAGAACCAGCATGTGTCCTTTTACATAACTTCAGACCAGGCTTAGAATGGTTAAAATGCAGCACAAAATGAATAACGTCCTGTCCCTAATCCTAACTAAGACAGCATAGTGGATCAGACATACCTCCATGAGGTGAGAATCCATAAAGGCAAAGTCCATGATTCCAGGTATCTTCAGCGCCACACTTGTGCTCACAGTTGAGTCTACGTTCCACTGATACCTCCCATTCTCCAGCCAGCCAGCTCCCGATCTTAGCTGTCCCCCTTTTTATAAACTAGGTGGGCCTGCCAAAACCAAAGGCCTGGAAACTGAGACACAAAAGTTTAACCCTTTCCCTTGCCTGGGCCAGGTGCTAGATAACAAATTGCATATACGTTTCACCCTGCCTACACGCACACCAAATGTCTCCTACGTTCTACAGATCTGATAGAAGGAAAACAATTGCCATACCTGGAATTCTTCCAACCACCTCAATACCGGACACTTTCACCCCCTTTCAGTCCAGGACATTTTTCGGGACTGTCACACTTTGAATGACAATGTTCCTCCTACCGAGTATGGAGATACCACATGTGTCAGATTTTTTCACTGTCTGGACTAATTATATGCCAGACAATGTATCTTGTGTATCACACAAATCAAACAATTGTATCACAACAAATGTGCTATAATGGTTGCCTCCATACAAGTGATCAGGGAATATAGCTTTGTCACCTATAGCAGTCCCAGTTCCTAAAAGCAAAGCAAACCTAGCCTACTGGTATGTGACTGCCCCCAGGAATGCCATGTTCACTGGCCAGGTAGTACAGGAGGCTGAATAAAGGAAGAACAAAAGACTTCCTGTGGTTCCAGGAGTGCAGTTGTCTTCAGGAGATGGCTTGGACTGGTCTCTTGCAGGCACATAGTCAGTTGGATGCACAGATGGGTCAGTTCAGGTGCAGACAGAGACATGGTCGGCAAATAGGCAAAGGATTGGTCCAGGCAACAGGAAACAGGAAACAGGCAACAGGAAAAATGGTCAATAAATAAGGTTAGTACAGATGTGGTGGTGATCAGGAACACTGTTTCTGGCTACACTGGTCTGGTGACTCTGGGGCTGGTGTGGTGACAATCAGAGACACCATCGCTGGCTTACACTGGTGCGGTGACACTGCAACTGATGTAGTGGTGATAAGGAACACTGTTCCTGGCATAAACTGGCCTGGTAACACCGGGACTGGTGTGGCAGTGATCAGGGACACTGTAACTGGTGTCACTGTGATTAGGGACACTGTAACTGGTGTCACTGTGATTAGGGACACTGTAACTGGTGTCACTGTGATTACGGACATTGTGACTGGTGTGGCGGTGATTAGGGATACTGACTAGTGCATGTTTTAGAGAGTTGGAGAAGATGCCATAAGAGAGGGAGAGATTAAAGATGTGGGTTAGAGAATGTAGGGTAGAGTCAGAAGATGACCGTAGTATTTGCGAGGAAACAGGGTCCATGGGACAGGTGATTAGGTGGGCATTAGAAATAAGTTTAGCAACCTCGTCTATAGCAGCAGAGTAGAATAAGGGGAGTATTGATTGTACCTGTTGACATGGGGTGTTAAGTGGGGGAGATATCTGTAAAGTGGAGATTTCATCACAAATTTAATCAATCTTATGTTTAAAGTGATTGGCGATCTCTTGTGCAGTGAGTGAGTTAGTGGGTGGAGGCAAAGGAGGACGAAATAGAGAGTTAAAGGTAGAAAAGAGTTGACGGGGACTGGATGAGAAGGTATTAATGAGAGTGATAAAATTGGTCTACTTGGCAGTGTGGAGGCAATTGTATTTTTGGAGGGCAGATTTATATTGATTGAAGTCTTTGTGAGACTTGGTCTTACTCCACAGACGCTCAAGAGCGAGGCTATGTTTTTTAACACTTCTGGTGTCATCTGTTTGCCAGGGTTGTAGGGGTTGGGGCCTAAATCTGTGCGTAGTGAGGGGGGCGAGCTCATCCAGGGATCTATTGTAGAGAGAAGTGGCTAGGTTGGGGCAGGACAGGGGTAAGATTTTGTCATAGAGGTGGTCAGTAGCAGAATAGAGAAGAGAAGGGTTGAAGTGGCCAAGGTTTCTACGGGTGATTGTTTGGCGATTGGGGGGAAAGGTGGTGGAAGACAGGGAGCAAGTGAAACTAATAAGGTGGTGATCAGAGAGAGGAAATGGATTGTTGGAGAGGTTGCATGGAGTGCATAGGTAGGAGAATACAAGGTCAAGGGTGTCGCATCAGAGTGAGTAGAAACTTGTACCCATTGTTTCAGGTCAAAGGTTAGACTAAGAAGTTTAGAAGTGGCAGAAGTGTTTGTCTTAACAGGGATGTTAAAGTCGCCGAGAATGACTGTGGGAATTTCAGAAGAAAGAAAATAGGGTAGTCAGGCAGAAAAGTCATCAAGGAAAGTTGATACCAGTCCAGGGGGCCGGTAAATCACAGCAATTCTTAAGGAAATTAAAAAAAAAAATACAGTGAGTTTTAAATGATGAGAGGGACATAGAGGGAGGAGAGTGAAGAACCAGGAAGGTGCTCTGTGTGGATAAAAGGATTCCCACTCCACCTCTCTTGAGGTCCCATTGGGTCTGGGGGAGTGAGTCCAGAGAAGGCCACCATGGGAGAAGGAAGCAGGAGAAGGAGTGTCGTATTCATGAAGCCAGGTTTGGGTGACAGCAAGTAAATTAAAGGAGTTAGTGACAAAGAGGTCATGAACAGCGGTGAGTTTATTACAGACAGAGAGGGCATTCCAGAGGGCACAGGAGAAGGGGAGGCTGGTTTTGGGAAGAAGAGGAATGGAAACGAAATTGCGTAGTTTACTAATGATGCCAAAGGTTACAGGGTGATGGGTGCATTGGGTAAAGTTAAATAAGGGAGGCCCAGGGTTTGGGGATATATCTCTAGAGGTTAGGAGAAGCAGAAGGGTGAGGGAGGTAATATGAGAGTGGGATTTATATGAAGGGGTTTTATTAGCATGTGGGATTGAGGTGATGAGTGATGGGTGAAGGAAAGAGAGTTTAAGGAGAGAGGCTGCAACTGGAAAAGGAGAGGTATAGAACGCATGTTACAGAGAGGAAGGAGAGCTGAAGGAAAAACCTGCAGTCTGGTGATTTGTAAAGTAGTTTGCTGTAGATGTTCACTTGCAAAACACTGAAGTGCAAGAGAAGAACCCCACTTCTTTGGAAGAACCCCAGTATATGTCCCCTTGGTATGTGTCCCCTTGGTATGTGTCCCCAATAAAGGTGCTCTTGTTTTATACTGTGATGGGTGTGGATGGAATTTGCCTAACAATCAATCAGGAGTAAGGCCCCTTTCACACTTGTGCAACCTGAAAGTCACATGACTTTGCCACGATTTCCCCACAATGTTGCTGCGACTTTGACGTGACTTGAAGCAATGCCTGTGTAATCTTGGGGTCTATGAACCTCAAGTCGCATCAAAGTCAGACCAAAGTAGTGCAGTGACTACTTTGAAGTCGCACAGATATGAATGGTAGTCCAAAGTCACAGAACAAGTCGCACAAGTGTGAAAAGGGGCCTTAATATCAGGCACACAGCTGACACATCAAACTTTTCACACCACAATCAAACTGCAAGCGGACCGCAAGGCCAGAGTTGTAAAAATAATGATCAGGGCCATAATTTGGGTAATATTTAAAACAAAACAAACATCACAATAATGTGAACAGAGTTATAGGTGGATGGGAATAGCAGGAATATAAATGTAGGTTTACCTGTGAAGAGAGAGAAGAGATGTTCAGATGGTCAAGAGCAGAAGTGACACTTATTTAATGAACCCCACTTCTTTGGAGGAACCCCAGTATGCATCCCCTTGGTATGTGTCCCCCCCCGGTTATTGTGAAGTTAACCAGCGCATACAGACACCGCTAATTGAATCCCATCATCAATGTGTCAAACATCTCTGGATATGAAAGAATGAAACTAAAGCAGAATTATTACATTCTGGATATTAATGGCAAAATGAAAATGGTTACAAGATACACAGATAAGATGGAAGTGACTGTATCCCATGTATGATGTATGTACAGTGTGGTGTCTGTATAATGTCTGTATAATGTCTGTATAATGTCTGTATAATGTCTGTATGGTGTCTGTATAATGTCTGTATAATGTATGTATGGTGTCTGTAAAATGTCTGTATGGTGTCTGTATGGTGTCTGTATAATGTCTGTATAATGTCCGTATAATGGTGTCTGTATAATGTCTGTATGGTGTCTGTATAATGTCTGTATGGTGTCTGTATAATGTCTGTATGCTGTCTGTGTGTGTGTGTGTCTCTGGTATGTGGCCTTCTCTATCTGTTGCCCTGTGCGCACAACCATGACATTATTTGTTGCTCTTGACTGTCTTACCTAAGTTTTATGTGTTGATCTTATCTTGGCCTCTTGCTATTCTGACTTTTGAAGCAAAAAGTCCACTTTGATTGTTAGGCATTCTTATGCCGCGTACACACGGTCGGACTTTTCGTCTACAAAAGTCCAACGGACGCCGACGGACTAAAGCTGGCTGGTAATCCGATCGTGTGTGGGCTTCTCCGGACTTTCAGCAGACTTTTTCAGCCTCAAATCCGACGGACTTTAGATTTGAAACATGCTTCAAATCTTTACGTCGTAACTACGACGGACCCCGAAATCCGCTCGTCTGTGTGCTAGTCCGACGGACAAAAACCCATGCTAGGGCAGCTATTGGCTACTGGCTATGAACTTCCTTATTTTAGTCCGGTGTACGTCATCACGTACGAATCCGTCGGACTTTTGTGTGGTCGTGTGTAGGCAAGTCCGCTCGTTAGAAAGTCTGCTGCAAGTCCGCCGAAAGTCCGCCGGAAGTCTGTCGGACAGGCTGTCGGACTTTTGTAGACGAAAAGTCCGACCGTGTGTACGCGGCATTATAGTCATTTATGATTAATTAACGAACCTCAACCCCACCCTTATAACAGTATATATTTGAGCATCCTTAAGGGGTGAGCACATTGCAGGGGCTTCTTTCTCTAAGTGATTCTTTCTACAAGTGATATGCACTTCAATCTCTGCACTTCAGCGATTGCACGAAGCAAACAAATACAGCAATCTGCACTGGAAAGCACCTAACAGACTGCAGGTGACCCGTCTCTCTAATAGGCTCTCCTTCCGCTCTGTAACATGCACTCTCTACCACTGCTTCTGACACTCCTCTCCTCTCTCCTCAAACTCTCTTACCTTCACCCCCCTCTCCACCCGCCTGCTTATACATATCACCCTGCCTTCTGTCTTCTCCCTACTACTGCTCCTACCAACTCTCGCTCATTCTACATCCATACACTGATAAAACCTCCAGTACTCTGAGACATTCCCCTTCACATAAATCACAGTCCCACATTACCTCCCTCACCCTCCTGCTTCTCCTAATCTCTGGTGACATATCCCCAAACCCTGGGCCACCATCATCTGTCTTTGCCCATTGCTCCCATCCCCCTACACCCTCTGGCAGGAGCCGTAACCCACAGAACTTGGCCTCTATTCCTCTTTCCAAAACCAGCCCCCCCTTTTCCTGTACCCTGTGGAATGCACGTTCTGTCTGCAACAAACTCACCGCCCTTCACGACCTCTTTATCACAAATTCCTTTAACCTACTTGCCATTTCTGAAACCTGGCTTCATGAATCAGATACTGCTTCTCCTGCTTCCCTCTCCCATGGGGGCCTTCTCTGGACTCACTCCTGCAGACCAAGTGGACGGAAGGGAGGTGGAGTGGGAATCCTTCTAGCCCCATGCAGCACCTATCAGGTACTTCACCCACCCCCCTCTCTGACACACTCCTCTTTTGAGGCACATTGCATTCGTCTTTTTTCTCCCATTTCTCTAAGAATTGCTGTCATCTCCCGGCCCCCTGGACCAGTATCAGCCTTTCTTGATGACTTCTCTGCCTGGCTACCCTACTTTCTCTCTTCTGAAATCCCCACAATTATTCTAGGGGACTTCAACATCCCTGTCAACACTAACACTACTATTACTTCTAAACTTCTCAGCCTAACCTCATCGATTGACCTGAAGCAATGGATACAGGCTCCTACCCACTCCAACGGCAACACCCTTGACCTTGCCTTCTCCTATCTGTGCACTCCGTGCAACCTTTCCAACAATCCACTCCCACTCTCTGATCACCACCTTATTAGTTTTGCTCTCTCCTTGTCTTCCACCTCTTCTCCCTCCAACCGCCTAACAATTACACGTAGAAACCTTCGCCACCTCAACCCTTCTCTTCTCTACTCTGCTACTGATCACCTCTATGACAAAATCTCACCTCTGTCCTGCCCCAACCTAGCTACTTTCATCTACAACAGCTCACTGTCTTCCTCCCTAGACAAGCTTGCCCCCCTCACTACACGCAGAATTAGGCCCCGACTGCTACAACCCTGGTAAACAGATGACACCAGAAGTCTCAGAAAACGTAGCCGCGCTCTTGAGCGCCTGTGGCATAAGACTAAGACCCAGGAAGACTTCACACAATATAAATCCGCCCTCCTAAAATACTATTCCTGCCTTCACACTGCCAAGCAGACCTACTTTATCACACTCATTAACACCTTCTCATCCAGTCCACGTCAACTCTTCTCTACCTTCAACACTCTACTCTGTCCTCCGCTGCCTCCACCCACCAACTCACTCACTGCCCAGGAGATTGCCAATCACTTCAAAACTAAGATTGATACAATTCATGAGGAGATCACCAATGCGCAAAAACCTCCCCCATGCAACACCCCATGTCCACAGACACAATCATTACTTCCCTCATTCAACCCTGCTACTATTACTGAGGTTGCTAAACTTTTATCTAGCACTCATCTAACCACTTGCCCCCTGGATCCTGTTCCCTCGCAAATGCTACGCTCACCCTCTGACTCGATTCTACGCTCTCTAACTCACATTTTCAACCTCTCCCTCTCCTGTGGCATCTTCCCAAACTCTCTAAAACATGCGCTAGTCACCCCCATACTAAAAAAGCCCTCACTGGATCCCACCAATCTCAACAACTTACGTCCCATCTCCTTACTCTCCTTCTCCTTCAAACTTCTTGAAAGACTGGTCTACAACCGACTAAGCGACCATCTGACCATGAATAAACTTCTTGATCCCCTTCAGTCCGGTTTTCGCCCTCAACACTCCACGGAAACTGCTCTCCCTCAACTCTCAAATGATCTACTAATATCTAAAGCCAATGGACACTATTCTGTACTACTTCTCCTGGATCTCTCTGCTGCCTTTGACACAGTGGACCACCCCCTCCTCCTCAAAAAACTCCACTCCTTCGGTTTCCGTGACTGTACTCTTCGCTGGTTCTCATCCTACCTATCACACCGCTCCTTCAGTGTCACTTACAACTCTACTTCCTCCTCTCCTCTTCCTTTTTCCGTTGGGGTCCCCCAAGGTTCTGTTCTTGGACCTCTCCTTTTCTCAATCTACACCACCTCCTTGGGTCAGTTGATTGCCTCCCACGGCTTTCAATATCATCTCTACGCTGATGACACCCAAATCTATCTCTCCACCCCCCAGCTCTCTCCATCTGTCTCCTCACGTATCACCAACTTACTAGCAGACATATCAGCCTGGATGTCACATAACTTTCTCAAACTCAACCTATCCAAAACCGAGCTCATGATATTTCCTCCCTCAGGTGCCACTTCCCCTGATTTCCCTGTCAAGATCAACGGCTCAACTATCAACCCATCTCCCCACGCCAAGGTCCTAGGTGTAATCCTGGACTCTGAACTAACCTTTCGACCCCACATTCTATCACTATCCAAAGCTTGCTGCCTCAGTCTTCGCAACATCTCCAAGATACGCCCCTTCCTAACCAATGACACCACAAAGCTTCTAATCCACTCTCTGGTCATCTCCCGCCTCGATTACTGCAACTCCCTCCTCATTGGTTTACCTCTAAATAGGCTATCCCCACTTCAGTCCATCATGAATGATGCTGCCAGGCTCATCCACCACACAAACCGCTCAGCGTCTGCCACACCCCTCTGCTAATCTCTCCATTGGCTGCCACTCAATCACCGAATTAAATTCAAGATACTAACTATAACTTACAAAGCCATCCACATCCTGGCCCCCAGCTACATCTCCAACCTAGTCACCAAAATACCAACCTAATCGTTCTCTTCGCTCCTCCCAAGACCTCCTGCTCTCAAACTCCCTTGTCACCTCATCCCATGCTCGCCTTCAGGACTTCTCCAGAGCCTCCCCCATCCTCTGGAATGCTCTACCCCAATCCGTCCGATTTTCTCCTACTTTATCCACGTTCAGACGATCCCTGAAAACTCATCTCTTCAGAGAAGCCTATCTGGCCCCCACCTAACAACTGTACATTTATCTTCTCAATCAGCACATCACCCATAGTTATTACCTCTTGTATCTTTTGACCTTCCCTCTTAGATTGTAAGCTCTAAGGAGCAGGGCCCTCTGATTCCTACTGTATCAAATTGTATTGTATTTGTACTTTCTACCCTCAAGTTGTAAAGCGCTACGTAAACTGTTGGCGCTATATAAATCCTGTATAATAATAATAATAATAATAATAATAATAATAATAATGTCTGTATGGTGTCTGTATAATGTCTGTATAGTGTCTGTATGGTGTCTGTATAATGTCTGTATGGTGTCTGTATGGTGTCTGTATAATGTCTGCATAATGTCTGTATGGTGTCTGTATAATGTCTGTATAATGTCTGTATGGTGTCTGTATAATGTCTGTATAATGTCTGTGTAATGTCTGTATGGTGTCTGTATAATGTCTGTATAATGTCTGTATAATGTCTGTATAATGTCTGTATGGTGTCTGTATAATGTCTGTATAATGTCTGTATAATATCTGTATGATGTTTGTATAATGTCTGTATGGTGTCTGTATAATGTCTGTATAGTGTCTGTATAATGTCTGTATGGTGTCTGTATAATGTCTGTATGATGTCTGTATAATGTCTGTATGGTGTCTGTATGGTGTCTGTATAATGTCTGTATGATGTCTGTATGGTGTCTGCATAATGTCTGTATAATGTCTGTATAATGACTGTATAATATCTGTATGGTGTCTGTATAATGTCTGTATAATGTCTGTATGATGTCTGTATAATGTCTGTATGGTGTCTGTATAATGTCTGTATGGTGTCTGTATGGTGTCTGTATAATGTCTGTATAATATCTGTATGGTGTCTGTATAATGTCTGTATAATGTCTGTATGATGTCTGTATAATGTCTGTATGGTGTCTGTATAATGTCTGTATAGTGTCTGTATAATGTCTGTATGGTGTCTGTATAATGTCTGTATGATGTCTGTATAATGTCTGTATGGTGTCTGTATGGTGTCTGTATAATGTCTGTATGATGTCTGTATAATGTCTGTATAATGTCTGTATAATGTCTGTATAATGTCTGTATGGTGTCTGTATAATGTCTGTATGATGTCTGTATAATGTCTGTATGGTGTCTGTATAATGTCTGTATAGTGTCTGTATAATGTCTGTATGGTGTCTGTATAATGTCTGTATAATGTCTGTATGGTGTCTGTATGGTGTCTGTATAATGTCTGTATGGTGTCTGTATAATGTCTGTATGGTGTCTGTATAATGTCTGTATGGTGTCTGTATGGTGTCTGTATGGTGTCTGTATAATGTCTGTATAATGTCTGTATGGTGTCTGTATAATGTCTGTATAATGTCTGTATGGTGTCTGTATAATGTCTGTATAATGTCTGTATAATGTCTGTATGGTGTCTGTATAATGTCTGTATGGTGTCTGTATAATGTCTGTATAATGTCTGTATGGTGTATGTATAATGTCTGTATGGTGTCTGTATGGTGTATGTATAATGTCTGTATAATGTCTGTATGGTGTCTGTATAATGTCTGTATGGTGTCTGTATAATGTCTGTATAATGTCTGTATGGTGTCTGTATAATGTCTGTATGGTGTCTGTATAATGTCTGTATGGTGTCTGTATAATGTCTGTATAATGTCTGTATAATGTCTGTATGGTGTCTGTATAATGTCTGTATAATGTCTGTATGGTGTCTGTATAATGTCTGTATAATGTCTGTATGGTGTATGTATAATGTCTGTATGGTGTCTGTATAATGTCTGTATGGTGTCTGTATAATGTCTGTATAATGTCTGTATAGTGTCATTAGGGTGTCTGTATGATTTCTGTATGGTGTCTGTATATTGTCTGTATAATGTCTGCATGATGTCTGTATAATGTCTGTATGGTGTCTGTATAATGTCTGTATAATGTCTGTATAGTGTCATTAGGGTGTCTGTATGATTTCTGTATGGTGTCTGTATATTGTCTGTATAATGTCTGCATGATTTCTGTATAATGTCTGTATGATGTCTGTATGGTGTCTGTATAATGTCTGTATGGTGTCTGTATGGTGTCTGTATGGTGTCTGTATAATGTCTGTATGGTGTCTGTATAATGTCTGTATGGTGTCTGTATGGTGTCTGTATAATGTCTGTATGGTGTCTGTATATTGTCTGTATGATGTCTGCATGATGTCTGTATAATGTCTGTATAATGTCTGTATAATGTCTGTATAATGTCTGTATGGTGTCTGTATAATGTCTGTATGGTGTCTGTATATTGTCTGTATGATGTCTGCATGATGTCTGTATAATGTCTGTATGGTGTCTGTATGGTGTCTGTATGGTGTCTGTATAATGTCTGTATGGTGTCTGTATAATGTCTGTATGGTGTCTGTATAATGTCTGTATAATGTCTGTATGGTGTCTGTATAATGTCTGTATGATGTCTGTATGGTGTCTGTATAATGTCTGTATGGTGTCTGTATGGTGTCTGTATGGTGTCTGTATAATGTCTGTATGGTGTCTGTATAATGTCTGTATGGTGTCATTATGGTGCGGTGTGGTGTCTATATGGTGGTATTAGATATCTGCACCCTCCTGTCCCATGTATGGTGTCTGTATAATGTCTGTATGGTGTCTGTATAATGTCTGTATAATGTCTGTATGGTGTCTGTATAATGTCTGTATGATGTCTGTATGGTGTCTGTATAATGTCTGTATGGTGTCATTATGGTGCGGTGTGGTGTCTATATGGTGGTATTAGATATCTGCACCCTCCTGTCCCATGTAGGAAGCTCGCTCACCTGTATCAGATCCCGGGGCAGACAGTGCTGAGGCCGCAATAAGTCTGAAGCTGATCTCAGGAAAGTCTTTATAGGTGAGCCGGGACATCTTAATGACACCTCCGGGATTTATAAGGTGACATGGAAGCAATTAATATCTGTCACTGGGGATGTAAAGTCAATCACGTTCTGGATTATGAATCTTCGGAAACATACAATCCTTGTCTTCCCAAAAATGATTAAAATATTTCCAAAATAACAAAAACAGAAATTATACCCCTCTCTTTTTTTTTACATTAACCCTTCTAGATACCCAGATGACACTTGGCCATCATTTTCAAATATGCTCACTGAAGAAAGTCAACTGGGATGAGCAACTTATATAAACTAATTGGAGAACCCCAGGAACCCGCTCCTGTAATGCAATCAGCTATTCTCCGATATCTACCATTCCATTGACATATTTTTTTGTGTGAACTGTGTCAAATGAACACAATGGTAATATTAGATGGAGTATATATGCGTTCAGACTATTGTGGATTTTCTGGCCAAGGAAAGTGTGGGTGAGTTCCCTCAGCCAGGGGAAGAGTGGGTGGGTTTCCTAGTCAGGAGAAGAGTCATTGGGATCCCTGTCCAGGAGAAGAGTGGGTGGGTTCCCTTGCCAGGGGAGAAGTTGGTCGGTTCCCTAGTCAGGTGAAGAGTGTGTTGGTTCCCTGACCACGTGAAGAGTGGGTGGGTTGACTGTCCAGGATGAGAGTTGGTCGGTCCCTAGCCAGGAAGTGGGTGGGTTTATTAGTGGGTGGGTGGGTTTCCTAGTCAGGAGAAGAGTCAGTGGGATCCCTGTCCAGGAGAAGAGTCGGTGGGTTCTCTAGCCTGGGGAAGAGTGGGTCGGGTCCCTAGTCAGGTGAAGAGTGTGTGGGTTCCCTGACCACGTGAAGAGTTTGTGGTTTCCCTGACCAGTTGAAAAGTTAGTGGGTTCCCTGGCCAGGGAGAAAGTAGTGGTTTCCCTGACCAGGGGACATGTGGGTGGGTTCCCTTGCCAGAAGAAGTGTGGGTGGGTTCCCTGTCCAGGGGAAGAGTGGGTGGGTTCTCTCAGCAGGGAAAGTGTGGGTGGTTTCCCTGACCTGTTTAAGAGAGCATGGTTTCCCTGGCCAGAGGAAGTGTGGGTGAGTTCATTGGCCACCACTCCTTGGCAGGTTTAGGAAATGAGGACGTGTCCAGGTATGTGAAATGTGAGGGGGGCCCCTCAGGGAGAAGAGATTTTGATTTTTTTCTGATTGTACCCCTGTGAGGGAGAGACTTCCCATAATGCATTCCCCAGATAATATTGGGTGAGTAAGGATACTTTTAAACAGACATTTGACTGAAGACAAGTTTTTGTACTCCTGTACTTTTTGTGTGCCACAAAGGTGTATCTGACCTGCTTTTCTGAAGAAGTGTGTCCCTCACTATCTGATGTTGATTTTTCGCTGTATTTATTAAACTAAATGTAAAGTTCCCCCATGGTATTTTGCCATTTCTCTCCTGTGCTCATAGGGTAACTCCAATTTCATGAGAAAAAAATATAACAAAACTATAATGTAGCATAAAAAGCTATACGAGTCATTTTGATATATATATATATTAGTTACTTTACCTTTTAAAACAGAAGCTGTTGTCATTTTCTGTAAATTTTAATGTAATGTGGCAACCTGGAGATGTTCTATGTACGGTTGGTGTATGGCATGCTCCCATAAATGTAATTTCCTGCTCTTGTGATTGGCTCACTGTGTTTCCCAGAAGTCCACACTAAGATACAAGTCAAATATTAGATATTCCCTGCAATAAGAATTTCAGTTTTGGTAAGCTAATGTTGAAATTATGTTCAACCAGATAAATTGTAGGAGCAGTGTAAGAGGATGATGAAGTAGTAAGCTTCTTACTAACTGACTGGTCCTCTTAGCGTCCACTGCAGAAGGAGGGATAGCAGTGTGATACACTAAATGTGACACGGATACCTGTAATCGATTAAAACAGGAAAACATCTTCCCCGTGTTTCTGAATGGTAGTCAGCAACCATTTTCCCATGATCATAGTATGGCTCAAAGTGGGCCATATACTGAGTGATGGCTTGTCTGATCATTCAGGAAATGGAGAGAGAGGTCTGTGGGTGAGTGCTCATGTAATCACTGAAGAGATGAAGTGGAAGGTCTCTGGGTGGGTAAGTGCTCATATAATCACTCAGGAGATGGAGTGAGGTCTTTGAATGCATTAGTTATCATCTTATTAAGCGAAAGATGGAGTGTAAGGACAATAATTGGGTGAGTACTCATTTAGCCTGCTCCTCTGATCATTCAGGAGATGGAGTGAGCGGTCTATGATGGGGTCAGTGCTTGTCTGATCTCTCACAAGATGGAGTGAGAGGTGTGGGAAAGAATAGCTTAGAGCTTGTCTTATAAATCAGGAGATGGAGTAGGAGGTCTTGGTGTGGGTGAGTACTTGTCTTATAAATCAGGAGATGGAGTAGGAGGTCTTGGTGTGGGTGAATACTTGTCTTATAAATCAGGAGATGGAGTAGGAGGTCTTGGTGTGGGTGAATACTTGTCTTATAAATCAGGAGATGGAGTAGGAGGTCTTGGTGTGGGTGAATACTTGTCTTATAAATCAGGAGATGGAGTAGGAGGTCTTGGTGTGGGTGAGTACTTGTCTTATAAATCACGAGATGAAGTAGGAGGTCTTGGTGTGGGTGAATACTTGTCTTATAAATCAGGAGATGGAGTAGGAAGTCTTGGTGTGGGTGAATACTTGTCTTATAAATCAGGAGATGGAGTAGGAGGTCTTGGTGTGGGTGAATACTTGTCTTATAAATCAGGAGATGGAGTAGGGGGTCTTGGTGTGGGTGAATACTTGTCTTATAAATCAGGAGATGGAGTAGGGGGTCTTGGTGTGGGTGAATACTTGTCTTATAAATCAGGAGATGGAGTAGGAGGTCTTGGTGTGGGTGAATACTTGTCTTATAAATCAGGAGATGGAGTAGGAGGTCTTGGTGTGGGTGAATACTTGTCTTATAAATCAGGAGATGGAGTAGGAGGTCTTGGTGTGGGTGAATACTTGTCTTATAAATCAGGAGATGGAGTAGGAGGTCTTGGTGTTGGTGAATACTTGTCTTATAAATCAGGAGATGGAGTAGGAGGTCTTGGTGTGGGTGAATACTTGTCTTATAAATCAGGAGATGGAGTAGGGGGTCTTGGTGTGGGTGAATACTTGTCTTATAAATCAGGAGATGGAGTAGGAGGTCTTGGTGTGGGTGAATACTTGTCTTATAAATCAGGAGATGGAGTAGGAGGTCTTGGTGTGGGTGAATACTTGTCTTATAAATCAGGAGATGGAGTAGGGGGTCTTGGTGTGGGTGAATACTTGTCTTATAAATCAGGAGATGGAGTAGGAGGTCTTGGTGTGGGTGAATACTTGTCTTATAAATCAGGAGATGGAGTAGGAGGTCTTGGTGTGGGTGAATACTTGTCTTATAAATCAGGAGATGGAGTAGGAGGTCTTGGTGTGGGTGAATACTTGTCTTATAAATCAGGAGATGGAGTAGGGGGTCTTGGTGTGGGTGAATACTTGTCTTATAAATCAGGAGATGGAGTAGGAGGTCTTGGTGTGGGTGAATACTTGTCTTATAAATCAGGAGATGGAGTAGGAGGTCTTGGTGTGGGTGAATACTTGTCTTATAAATCAGGAGATGGAGTAGGAGGTCTTGGTGTGGGTGAATACTTGTCTTATAAATCAGGAGATGGAGTAGGAGGTCTTGGTGTGGGTGAATACTTGTCTTATAAATCAGGAGATGGAGTAGGAGGTCTTGGTGTGGGTGAATACTTGTCTTATAAATCAGGAGATGGAGTAGGAGGTCTTGGTGTGGGTGAATACTTGTCTTATAAATCAGGAGATGGAGTAGGAGGTCTTGGTGTGGGTGAATACTTGTCTTATAAATCAGGAGATGGAGTAGGGGGTCTTGGTGTGGGTGAATACTTGTCTTATAAATCAGGAGATGGAGTAGGTCTTGGTGTGGGTGAATACTTGTCTTATAAATCAGGAGATGGAGTAGGAGGTCTTGGTGTGGGTGAATACTTGTCTTATAAATCAGGAGATGGAGTAGGAGGTCTTGGTGTGGGTGAATACTTGTCTTATAAATCAGGAGATGGAGTAGGAGGTCTTGGTGTGGGTGAATACTTGTCTTATAAATCAGGAGATGGAGTAGGAGGTCTTGGTGTGGGTGAATACTTGTCTTATAAATCAGGAGATGGAGTAGGAGGTCTTGGTGTGGGTGAATACTTGTCTTATAAATCAGGAGATGGAGTAGGAGGTCTTGGTGTGGGTGAATACTTGTCTTATAAATCAGGAGATGGAGTAGGAGGTCTTGGTGTGGGTGAATACTTGTCTTATAAATCAGGAGATGGAGTAGGGGGTCTTGGTGTGGGTGAATACTTGTCTTATAAATCAGGAGATGGAGTAGGTCTTGGTGTGGGTGAATACTTGTCTTATAAATCAGGAGATGGAGTAGGAGGTCTTGGTGTGGGTGAATACTTGTCTTATAAATCAGGAGATGGAGTAGGAGGTCTTGGTGTGGGTGAATACTTGTCTTATAAATCAGGAGATGAAGTAGGAGGTCTTGGTGTGGGTGAATACTTGTCTTATAAATCACAAGATGAAGTAGGAGGTCTTGGTGTGGGTGAATACTTGTCTTATAAATCAGGAGATGGAGTAGGAGGTCTTGGTGTGGGTGAATACTTGTCTTATAAATCAGGAGATGGAGTAGGAGGTCTTGGTGTGGGTGAATACTTGTCTTATAAATCAGGAGATGGAGTAGGGGGTCTTGGTGTGGGTGAATACTTGTCTTATAAATCAGGAGATGGAGTAGGAGGTCTTGGTGTGGGTGAATACTTGTCTTATAAATCAGGAGATGGAATAGGGGGTCTTGGTGTGGGTGAATACTTGTCTTATAAATCAGGAGATGGAGTAGGAGGTCTTGGTGTGGGTGAATACTTGTCTTATAAATCAGGAGATGGAGTAGGAAGTCTTGGTGTGGGTGAATACTTGTCTTATAAATCAGGAGATGGAGTAGGAGGTCTTGGTGTGGGTGAATACTTGTCTTATAAATCAGGAGATGGAGTAGGAGGTCTTGGTGTGGGTGAATACTTGTCTTATAAATCAGGAGATGGAGTAGGGGGTCTTGGTGTGGGTGAATACTTGTCTTATAAATCAGGAGATGGAGTAGGAGGTCTTGGTGTGGGTGAATACTTGTCTTATAAATCAGGAGATGGAGTAGGAGGTCTTGGTGTGGGTGAATACTTGTCTTATAAATCAGGAGATGGAGTAGGAGGTCTTGGTGTGGGTGAATACTTGTCTTATAAATCAGGAGATGGAGTAGGAGGTCTTGGTGTGGGTGAATACTTGTCTTATAAATCAGGAGATGGAGTAGGAGGTCTTGGTGTGGGTGAATACTTGTCTTATAAATCAGGAGATGGAGTAGGAGGTCTTGGTGTGGGTGAATACTTGTCTTATAAATCAGGAGATGGAGTAGGAGGTCTTGGTGTGGGTGAATACTTGTCTTATAAATCAGGAGATGGAGTAGGAGGTCTTGGTGTGGGTGAATACTTGTCTTATAAATCAGGAGATGGAGTAGGAGGTCTTGGTGTGGGTGAATACTTGTCTTATAAATCAGGAGATGGAGTAGGAGGTCTTGGTGTGGGTGAATACTTGTCTTATAAATCAGGAGATGGAGTAGGAGGTCTTGGTGTGGGTGAATACTTGTCTTATAAATCAGGAGATGGAGTAGGAGGTCTTGGTGTGGGTGAATACTTGTCTTATAAATCAGGAGATGGAGTAGGAGGTCTTGGTGTGGGTGAATACACCATATATATATATATATATATATATATATATATATATATATATATATATATATATATATATATATATATGTATATACACTGCGCATGCGTGAAACTCCGCCCGCCCCTGACATTCTTTCTAGTCTAGCAGGTGCGTGCTAATTACAGCAACAAGGAGGAGGAAAGCCCGGAGCCTGAAACGTCCCGATCCCGGAGGAGACGATTTAAGGCCTCAAATATGTCCTCTGGGGAGATGTTGGAGATGGCCGACTATGAGATGGCCGACTATGGGAAGTATGGACCTTACCCCAACCCCAATGTCAGAAAGGCCAAGATAATGGCGAAAGTAGTCAAGAGTCTGCACCGGAATTTTGGGGTAAGGCGATCCAAGGATCAACTGAGGAAGCGGTGGTTGGACCTCAAATTAAGGGAGCATGATCAGTATAGTAGGATCAGGAGAGTGCTGCAAAAAAGTAAGTAGTTGTCCTGTGTTCCTATTCGTTATTTTTAGAACATTTGTGCTGCTCCATGTGCTTTTCTTAACTGTTGTACAGTTTAAAATGGCAACTTTCATGTTCATGGGCACATTGTTCATTCGTTCGGCACAGAAAACACCATGTTTTGTCCAGATAGTTACATAGTTACATAGTAGGTGAGGTTGAAAAAAGACACAAGTCCATCAAGTCCAACCTATGTGTGTGATTATGTGTCAGTATTACCTTACATATCCCTGTATGTTGCGGTCGTTCAGGTGCTTATCTAATAGTTTCTTGAAGCTATCAATGCTCCCCGCTGAGACCACCGCCTGTGGAAGGGAATTCCACATCCTTACCGCTCCTACAGTAAAGAACCCTCTACGTAGTTTAAGGTTAAACCTCTTTTCTTCTAATTGTAATGAGTGGCCCCGAGTCTTATTAAACTCTCTTCTGCGAAAAAGTTTTATCCCTATTGTGGGGTCACCAGTCCGGTATTTGTAAATTGAAATCATATCCCCACTCAAGCGTCTCTTCTCCAGAGAGAATAAGTTCAACGCTCGCAACCTTTCCTCATAACTAAGATCCTCCAGACCCTTTATTAGCTTTGTTGCCCTTCTTTGTACTCGCTCCATTTCCAGTACATCCTTCCTGAGGACTGGTGCCCAGAACTGGACAGCAGTTCTAAACATTTTTTCAGGCATACTTCTGTTAAATAATTTGTGTGGTCTAGATGGGTTTGGAACTAAAATGTAATGCAAACTAGATTCTGTGTAAGGAGAGGACACTCAGCAGCTGTTTACACATCTGGACGCTGTAGCACTAGTGTGGGACACAAGAACACCCTTTTTATTAGGGGACCCACACAGGTGCTCCAGTGTATACTATAGGGGTGTCTCCATCTGTGAAGCTTGGACAAGACAGGTAAGTATTCAAGCTTGACAAAGGACAAAAATATTTCTTCATCTTGGAACGCTGCCAAAACAGACAATTGTACCCCACTTCCAAGCAATGTTTCATATTCCTATTTCTGCCATCAAATATCTGTGCGTTAAGTATACAAATGTTTTTTTACATAGGGGATAAAAGACTCGGAGGACACCACTCATCCGAGGAGACCACAGACCCCCCACCTCAGGAAGAAGGGGAAATCCCACAAAGCCGACAGGAGGAGGAAGAAGGAGACGTGGTGGAAATTGTCACCACAACAGGTGAGTGTCTGCGACCACAGCCTCAGGTAAGAGATGGATGCCGGCATATTTATAATACATGGTGTGTTTTTGTTTCTATATTTTTAGGTGATCGTGATGTTGTGGATCCAGGTCATTTCACCAGTGAACGTGCACAGATCCTGATCGGGGAGATCATGGGGTGTAATAGGGACTTGGAAAACATCAAGCAAAACATCAATGATGTTCAAAACAAAATGAAGAACATAATTGATGTTTTAGGGAGAGTTTAAAACACCTCCAAATTCCTTACTTTGTTGTGCTTTTTTTACTGAAAAAAATTTTAACATTTTTTGACATATTCGAGAAAAGCCAAATTTGCTTTTCAACGTTTGTCAACGTGTGCTATCTGCCATCACGGGGTCCACCTATCAGATTCCCCCCCCTCTCATGGGCCATTTGTAAAATTTTATGGGGGAGGGGAATATGTTTTGGACAGGTAACCCTCTCCACTCCATTGAGAGATGAATGCATAAATAATGTGTATTACTTTGGCCAGCCCCTCCTTACTTACACTATTGGCAGCCCACTGGACAGGTAAGAAGTGTCATAATACAAAGAGATAAATATACACTGTACACAATTTAGCACATTTTTACATTCTGCTATTACCTATCAAGATAATAATAGTATAAAAATACTTTAAACAGCACCATTTGAAAGTATTCAGGCAGGCCCTTGCACTACATGCTTTGGGGAATTCATCCATAAATCTGACCACAAAAGAGGTAGGTATAGTGTGTATGGGTTTGGTAAAGTCAGCAGATAGAGGATTGTTATCAAGGAGTTAGCAGTTGGGAGGGAGGGTTTCAAATGATTTTGTGAACCCAAAAAAAAAAAAGCCTCTGTCTGAATATCAAGCACAAAAAAACATTTTTATACATTTTAGGGGATGTTTGGGGTAAAGCACTACTTTTGACCTGACAAAATACATTGTTAAGTGACTACATGAGGGGAATATAGGGCCAGGAGACCATGCTGGGGAGGTAAGTGAAGGCAAATATGTATGAAGGACCAAAAAAAATTACATAAAAATCCAGCATGCATGAGGACAAAGGGGACATTCACAGCATATTACAATCATGGTAATTAGGGAATGAGGAAAGAAATACAATACATTAGCAAACATTAAATACAATAAAATGTGATGTTAAAGGATAAATCTTACCTTAATATACTCCTTCTACAGGACCTGAATGATGGTAGAACAGGTCTCTGGGATAATGATCCCCAGAGCCTGGGGGGAGATGCCTGTCGAGAACCTGAGGTCCTGCAGGCTTCTTCCTGTTGCCAAGTACTGCAGGGTGGCGACTAGCCTCTGCTCCGGAGTGATGGCTTGCCTCATGCAGGTATCCTGCCTGCTGATATAAGGGGTCAGCAAAGCCAACAAACGATGAAATACAGGGTCCGTCATCCAGAGAAAGTTCCTGAAATCATCAGGATTATTCTCATGGATCTCACGGAGCAAAGGCATATGACAGAATTAGTCATGCTGGAGCAACCAATTCTTGGTCAATGAACTCCTCCCCACCCTATTCATGGACTGGACTTGTGTCAAGGTAAGGACCCCAATACCAAGCCCCCGCACAGCACCAACTCTACGAGGAGTGCGTATACGCAACATACAGAATGACGTAACAGAACGCACTGAAGAACAGTAAGGCCTGTGAAGAGCGACCTGAAAATCAGTAACGAACGAACAATAACAAAATGACATAGTCAAGCGTAACACGCTGCACGCACTGAAGACCAGATACAAACCCACAAGCACAAACTGAACACCAGAAATACGATCTGAAAACCACGAGTCTGAAAAAGCGCGAATCATCTCTCACCAAACTTTTACTAACACGAGATTAGCAAAAGGAGCCCAAAGGGTGCCGCGCTTGGTTCTGAGCTGCCCTTTTATAGTCTTGTTGCACGTGGTGTACGTGAACGCGTTACATAGTTACATAGTTAGTCAGGTTGAAAAAAGACACAAATCCATCCAGTTCAACCTTAAAAACAATAAATAAAAATAAAAAATATCGTACAATCCAATATACCCAATTTTATACCCTCCGTTGATCCAGAGGAAGGCAAAAAACTCCAGCAGAGCATGCTCCAATTTGCTACAGCAGGGGAAAAAATTCCTTCCTGATGGCCCAAGAGGCAATCGGATTTTCCCTGGATCAACTTTACCTATAAATGTCAGTACCCAGTTATATTATGTACATTTAGGAAAGTATCCAGGCCTTTCTTAAAGCAATCTACTGAGCTGGCCAGAACCACCTCTGGAGGGAGTCTATTCCACATTTTCACAGCTCTTACTGTGAAGAAACCTTTGCATATTTGGAGATGAAATCTCTTTTCCTCTAGATGTAAAGAGTGCCCCGTGTCCTCTGGGTTGACCGTAAAGAGAATAAAATTGCGTTCTTGGCGTTTGGTAATTCCGACAACTTTGTGCGACTGCGTGTATGCAAAACAAGTCTGAGCCAACATCCGTCTGAAAAAATCCTAGGATTTTGTTGTCGGAATGTCCGATCGTGTATACGGGGCATAACTCTTGGTGGGCACAGGAACGGGCCGTGCTGTGAAATATTAGATCAAGAATTGTAATTACATGCCATTGTTGAACAGTGGTAGAAATATTGGGCCTTTGGTGGAGGTGGTGCTGGTGCAACAACACTGTAAGTCCTCACAGTTACTCTTGGTGGGCGCTGGAACGGGCCCTGCTGTGAAATATTATATCAAGAATTGTAATTACATGCACCTGTTGAACAGGGGCAGAAAAAATGGGCCTTTGGTGGTGGTGAATGAATGAATGAATGAATGATTTGTAAAGCGCTGCAAATGCGAACTGAATCGCCTCAAGGTGCTGGATGCATTCTCTGTTGTCAGCTTCTTACAAAAGGAAGGTCTTTAGTTTTTTCCTGAAGGCCTGGTGGTTTGCTTCCATGTGGATGTTGGTTGGAAGAGCATTCTATAGTCGAGGTCCTTGGACTGCGAATCTTCGTTCTCCCTTTGCTTTGTAGCGGTATTTGGGAATGATAAGGAGGTTTTGGTTAGCTGATCGAAGACTGCGGTGAGGCAGAGGGTCTTGAATGTGATCCGATTCTTCACGGTTAGCCAGTGTAGGCTCTTTAGGGATGGGGAGATGGATTCCCAGGGTTTTTCTCCTGTTAACAGTCTTGCCGCCGTGTTTTGGATGAGTTGTAAGCACGCAAGCTGATATTGGGGTAGTCCTATGTAGAGCGAATTTGCGTAGTCGAGTCGGGAATTGATGATTGTTCCCACAACTGTCGCTTTGTCCTTATCTGGGATGAAGGGGATGAGTCTGCGTAGCTGGCGGAGGAGATGGTGGGATCCGCTCACCACTGATCCTATTTGTGCATCCATTGTCATTCCTGAGTCAAAAATGACTCCGAGACTCTTGGCTTTGGTGCTTGGAGAGATGGTCTGTCCGAGGATGGTGGGAGGTGTCCATGGAATCTTTATTTTGGAATTTTTGTTAGCTTGTAGGAGAAGAAGTTCTGTTTTTGATCCATTGAGTTTGAGGGAGCTAGTGGTCATCCAGTCATCTATTAAAGTGAGGCATTTTTGTAATTGATGATGAAGGTCTTTTTGTCCGTTGATGAGAAGGTAGAGTTGGGTGTCGTCAGCGTAATGCCCCGTACACACGGTCGGACTTTGTTCGGACATTCCGACAACAAAATCCTAGGATTTTTTCCGACGGATGTTGGCTCAAACTTGTCTTGCATACACACGGTCACACAAAGTTGTCGGAAAATCCGATCGTTCTGAACGCGGTGACGTAAAACACGTATGTCGGGACTCTAAACGGGGCAGTGGCCAATAGCTTTCATCTCTTTATTTTTTCTGAGCATGCGTGGCACTTTGTCTGTCGGATTTGTGTACACACGATCGGAATTTCCGACAATGGATTTTGTTGTCGGAAAATTTTATATCCTGCTCTCCAACTTTGTGTGTCAGAAAATCCGATGGAAAATGTCCGATGGAGCCCACACACGGTCGGAATTTCCGACAACACGCTCCGATCAGACATTTTCCATCGGAAAATCCGACCGTGTGTACGGGACATATGAGTGGAAGCAGAGATCGGTTTTCCTGATGATATTGAGAAGTGGGCGGATGTATATGTTGAATAGTACTGGTGACAAGGGTGTGCCTTGAGGCACTCCACAGGAGACTGCCCGGGTTTCCTAGTTTCCTAGTTTCACTGTCTGGGAGCGATTCTCTAAAAAGGATGTAAACCATTTTAGAGCAGAATCTGTAGCTCCTGCAACTTCAGCGAGGCGAACAAGTAAAGTATTGTGGTCCACCGTATCGAATGCTGCGCTGAGGTCTAACAGTACCAGGAGACTCTGTTCTCCGTCGTCTGCTGCTTCAAGGGCGTTGTCCCATATTTTGAGAAGTGCTGTTTCTGTTGGTGGTGATGGTGGTGTTGCCACAACACTGTAAGCCCTCACAGTTACTCTTGGTGGGCGCAGGAATGGGCCCTGCTGTGAAATATTAGATCAAGAATTCTAATTACATGCCCCTGTTGAACAGGGGCAGAAAAATTGGGCCACAACACTGCAACGCCTCACAGATACTATAGTTGGAGCGCAGGAATGAACCCTGCTGCAAAGTATTGCATCAAAAATTGTAATTACACACCCCTGTTAAACAGGGGCTGAAAAATTGGGCCTTAGCCACTGGTGGCGGTGCCCAGAACCAAAAATGTTCTTACAAGCTATCAGCAGGAAAATTGAGGAGGAAGAGGATTGTCACTCAGCATAACAGGATAGTCACTCAGCATCAGCATAGGCAGTCTTGAAGGGATCTCACATTTAAAAAAAATCAATCGGTTACATCAGCATCAGGTGCTTGGTAGCTGGGGGTGAACCAAGACTGATTCATTTTTATGAAGGTCAGCCAATAGACCAATTCAGTTGACAGGCGCACCCTGTGATAGGTTACAAAGCCTCCAGCAGCACTGAATGTGCGTTCTGAAAGAACGCTGGATGCAGGACAGGCCAGTAGCTCCGATCCATCCTCAAGACCCAGTAACCCAGAGGATTTTCGGTGGGAAAGGGGTCCATGTCTGATCTTGCCCCTAGGTAATCCTGCACCATGTGAATCAGACCATGGAGATGGTTGCTGGAACTGATCATACCTTGGGGCTGCGGAATAAAAAATTGTCTGAATGCATCGGTCAGACGGCCGCCTTGTCCAACGCTCCTTCTGTGACTGACTGAAGCCTCAGCAACACGTTGTCCAGGAGGACCAGGAAGTTATAACCTCCCAGGCTCTGGAAACGCATTGCACAAACCTTTCTGCAAGGCCTCCCAAAGATGTTTCATTCTCTGCGACGGCAAGATAAGGTCCGCAAACGTACCCTTGTAACGTGGATCAAGGAGGGTTGTCAGCCAGTAATTATCCCTCCCCTTGATACCACGAATACGAGGATCCGTCCGCTGGCTTTGCAGGATCAGGGAGGCCATGCAGTGTAGGTTTGCTGAGGCATTTGGTCTGGAGTACTCTGGGTCACTAAGGATGACATGATCTGCAGCCACCTCCTCCCAGCCATGTACAAGTCCATGGGTTTCTTCGGACTGTAAATGATCCCTTGAAGACTGCTGCTGATGCTGAGTGTGAGGCTCCACCTCCATGCTGACACAATTCTCCTCCTCCTCCTCCTCTTCCTGTGTGATCGGCGGGCACGCAGGAACACTGTCTGGATAAAGGGGGCCTTGAGAGGTAAGGAAGTCCTCCTCTTCCTCCCGCTGTTCTGCCTCAAGTGCCCTGTCCATTATTCCACGCAGCATGTGTTTCAACAGGTGGACAAGAGGAACAGTGTCACTGATGCAGGCACTGTCACTGCTCACCATCCTCATGGCCTCCTCAAATGGTGACAGGACAGTGCATGCATCCCTGATCATGGCCCACTGGCGTGAGGAAAAAAACAAGCTCCCCTGAATCTGTCCTGGTGCCATAGTCGCATAGGTACTCATTTATGGCCCTCTGCTGCGTGTGCAGCCAATGCAGCATGGCCAACGTTGAGTTCCACCTGGTGGGCATGTCACAGAGCAGGCGGTTCTTGGGCAGGTTTAATTCCTTTTGGAGGTCAGCCAGCCAAGCACTGGCATTATATGACCTGCTGAAATGCACACAGACTTTCCTGGCCTGCCTCAGGACATCCTGTAAGCCCGGGTACCTGCCCAAGAACCGCTGCACCACCAAGTTAAGGACGTGAGCCAAACAGGGCACATGGGTCAGTTGTCCCTGTCGGAGGGCAGAGAGAAGGTTGGTGCCATTGTCACAAACCACCATACCTGGCTTAAGCTGGCGTGGCATCAACCACCTCTGAACCTGCCCCTGCAGAGCTGACAGAATCTTTTCCCTCAGTGTGGCTCCTTTCCCCCAAGCACACCAGCTCAAGCACCGCATGGCATTTTTTTGCCTGCGTGCTTGTGTAGCCCCTTGAATGCCTACGGAGCACCGCTGGTTCCGAGGACAAAGCACAGGAAGAGGCCATAGAGGAAGAAGAAGAGGAGGGGTGGAGGAGAGAGGTGTGGCAGAATCACCACTAGTAGAATTTTGGAGGCGTGGTGGCAGAACTACCTCCAACACTACTGAACCCTGTCCTGCATCCTTCCCAGCTGCCAGAAGAGTCACCCAGTGCGCGGTGAAAGATAGGTAACGTCCCTGTCCATGACTGCTAGACCATGAGTCAGCGGTAATATGCACCTTGCTGCTGACCGCCCTGTCCAGCGAGGCCAAGACATTGCCTTCCACATGCCGGTAGAGAGCCGGAATCGCCTTCCATGAGAAAAAGTGTCCTTTGGGAACCTGCCACATTCCACAAACACACGGAAGGAGCAGAGTCTACCAACTGAAAAGGTAGCAGTTGAAGTGCTAGAAATTTAGCCAAGCTAGCATTCAACCGCTGGGCATGTGGATGGCTGGGAGCAAACTTCTTTCAGAGGTGCAGCAGCTGGGGCAGGGAAATTTGCCTGGTACAATCTGACGTTGGTGTACTGACAGTAGATTGCCCGCAAGTACTTGGCTGTGACACACCTAATTCTACACCTTCATTCCTCTCAGTGCTGGTCTCAGAGAGGACTGAAGGTATAGTGGGGTTGGAGATCCCAGCTGATGAGGAGCAAGGAGAGGTCCGCTTTGTACTTTAGTGTGGGTCTTTTAGGTACGCTTGCCAACAAACTGCATGGCAGGTCGACATATGTCTGTTCAAGCATGTGGTGCCCAAGCGGGTGATGTTTTGGCCACACGAGATACGCTTGGGACATGTTGCAAATAGCAGCGATGCGATCTGATGCACTTGTCCCAAAAAAGGCCCACACCAAAGAACTTTTGGAATAACGCACAGAGACAGCAGCGCCCTGCACATGCGGAGCTCTGCGGTGTAATGCAGTTAGTGTGCTGCCCTTAAGCTGGCCCCTGGAGGGCATCCTGCCTTGTTGGAGATGAGCCTCCTCCTCTCTCCTATGAGGCACCCACGTAGAGTCAGTGACCTCATCATCCTCTCCCTCCTCATCACTGGAGCAAAGCTGGTAGTGTGCTGCAGCTGGGGGAACATGACTGCCAGATTGCTGTCCTTCTTGGGCACCCCCTCTCTCTGGGCTCATGTTACTGCCTTCATCTAGCTGGGTACCATCATTGGAGCCTTCAAAACGCTGGGCATCCTCCTGGAGCATGTATCCAACACTGTGGTCAAACAGTTCGATGGACTCCTCAGGAGGACATGGTGGGGCTAGGGAAGGAGGGAAGAGGGAGGGAAGAGGGAAGAGGCCGCGTTGGCAGCTGCTATGCAAGACAAAGTACCCTGAGCCTGGGTGAGAGAGGATGAGGAGGATGAGGACGGCTTGGCCATCCACTCGACCAAGTCTTCGGCATGTTGCGGTTCAACACGGCCAGCTGCCAAAAAAAAGGACAAGCGTGTCCCACAGCCACGTGCTGATGAGGATGCACCATCTCCATGACCAGCACTGTTGCCTCTAGACACAGAGCCTGCTTGCCTGCTGCACTTAAGGTTCCTAAGAGCACAGTGGCCTCCATAATCCTTAAATGGAAGACGTTTGGGACGACCAGAACCCTTCCTAGAGTTGGCCGTCCCGCCAAACTGAGCTATCGAGGGGAGAAGAGCCTTGGTGAGAGAGGTAAAGAAGAACCCAAAGATCACTGTGGCTGAGCTCCAGAGATGCAGTCGGGAGATGGGAGAAAGTTGTAGAAAGTCAACCATCACTGCAGCCCTCTACCAGTCGGGGCTTTATGGCAGAGTGGCCTGTGGAAGCCTCTCCTCAGTGCAAGACACATGAAAGCCTGCATGGAGTTTGCTAAAAAACACCTGAAGGACTCCAAGATGGTGAGAAATAAGATTCTTTGATTTGATGAGACCAAGATAGAACTTTTTGGCCTTAATTCTAAGCGGTATGTGTGGAGAAAACCAGGCACTGCTCATCACCTGTCCAATACAGTCCCAACAGTGAAGCATGGAGGTGGCAGCATCATGCTGTGGGGGTGTTTTTCAGCTGCAGGGACAGGACAACTGATTGAAATCAAGGGAAAGATGAATGCGGTCAAGTACAGGGATATCCTGGACAAAAACCTTCTCCAGAGTGCTCAGGACCTAGGACTGGGCTGAAGGTTTACCTTCCAACAAGACAATGACCCTAAGCACACAGCTAAAATAACGAACGAGTGGCTTCACAACAACTTTGTGACTGTTCTTGAATGGTCCAGCCAGAGTCCTGACTTAAACCCAATTGGGCATCTCTGGAGAGACCTACTGTATGTATATATATATATATATATATATATATATATATATACATATATACAGTGGGGACGGAAAGTATTCAGACCTCCTTAAATTTTTCACTCTTTGTTATATTGCAGCCATTTGCTAAAATCATTTAAGTTCATTTTTACACAGCACCCCATATTGTACACACAGCACCCCATATTGTACACACAGCACCCCATATTGACAGAAAAACACAGCATTGTTGACATTTTTGAAGATTTATTAAAAAAGAAAAACTGAAATATCACATGGTCCTAAGTATTCAGACCCTTTGCTGTGACACTCATATATATAACTCGGGTGCTGTCCATTTCTTCTGATCATCCTTGAGATGGTTCTACACCTTCATTTGAGTCCAGCTGTATTTGATTATACTGATTGGACTTGATTAGGAAAGCCACACACCTGTCTATATAAGACCTTACAGCTCACAGTGCATGTCAGAGCAAATGAGAATCATGAGGTCAAAGGAACTGCCTGAGGAGCTCGGAGAAAGAATTGTGGCAAGGCACAGATCTGGCCAAGGTTACAAAAAAATTTCTGCTGCACTTAAGGTTCCTAAGAGCACAGTGGCCTCCATAATCCTTAAATGGAAGACGTTTGGGACCACCAGAACCCTTCCTAGAGCTGGCCGTCCGGCCAAACTGAGCTATCGGGGGAGAAGAGCCTTGGTGAGAGAGGTAAAGAAGAACCCAAAGATCACTGTGGCTGAGCTCCAGAGATGCAGTCGGGAGATGGGAAAAAGTTGTAGAGAGTCAACCATCACTGCAGCTCTCCACCAGTTGGGGCTTTATGGCAGATTGGCCGAAGGAAGCCTCTCCTCAGTGCAAGACACATGAAAGCCCGCATGGGCACACAAAAGCCCGACTCCAAGATGGTGAGAAATAAGATTCTTTGGTCTGATGAGACCAAGATAGAACTTTTTGGCCTTAATTCTAAGCGGTATGTGTGGAGAAAACCAGGCACTGCTCATCACCTGTCCAATACAGTCCCAACAGTGAAGCATGGTGGTGGCAGCATCATGCTGTGGGGGTGTTTTTCAGCTGCAGGGACAGGACGACTAGTTGTAATCGAGGGAAAGATGAATGCGGCCAAGTACAGGGATATCCTGGACGAAAACCTTCTCCAGAGTGCTCAGGACCTCAGACTGGGCCGAAGGTTTACCTTCCAACAAGACAATGACCCTAAGCACACAGCTAAAATAACAAAGGAGTGGCTTCACAACAACTTTGTGACTGTTCTTGAATGGCCCAGCCAGAGCCCTGACTTAAACCCAATTGAGCATCCCTGGAGAGACCTAAAAATGGCCGTCCACCAACGTTTACCATCCAACCTGACAGAACTGGAGAGGATCTGCAAAGAGAAATGGCAGAGGATCCCCAAATCCAGGTGTGAAAAACTTGTTGGATCTTTCCCAAAAAGTCTCATGGCTGTATTAGATCAAAAGGAGCTTCTACTAAATACTGAGCAAAGGGTCTGAATACTTAGGACCATGTGATATTTCAGTTTTTCTTTTTTTAATAAAACTGCAAAAATGTCAACAATTCTGTGTTTTTCTGTCAATATGGGGTGATGTGTGTACAATATGGGGTGCTGTGTGTACAATATGGAGTGCTGTGTGTACAATATGGGGTGCTGTGTGTACAATATGGGGTGCTGTGTGTACAATATGGAGTGCTGTGTGTACAATATGGGGTGCTGTGTGTACAATATGGGGTGCTGTGTGTACAATATGGGGTGCTGTGTGTACAATATGGGGAGCTGTGTGTACAATATGGGGAGCTGTGTGTACAATATGGGGGGCTGTGTGTACAATATGGGGGGCTGTGTGTACAATATGGGGTGCTGTGTGTACAATATGGGGAGCTGTGTGTACAATATGGGGAGCTGTGTGTACAATATGGGGGGCTGTGTGTACAATATGGGGGTGCTGTGTGTACAATATGGGGTGCTGTGTGTACAATATGGGGGGCTGTGTGTACAATATGGGGGGCTGTGTGTACAATATGGGGGGCTGTGTGTACAATATGGGGGGCTGTGTGTATAATATGGGGTGCTGTGTGTACATTAATGAGGAAAAAAATGAACTTAAATGATTTTAGCAAATGGCTTCAATATTACAAAGAGTGAAAAATTTAAGGGGGCCTGAATACTTTCCGTCCCCACTGTATATATATATACACACACAGTAAATACATTTTTTTACACTGTAGGGCCCTTGTAAAGAAACTGTCCATAGAGTTATAAGAGATGATCTGGCAAAGCCGGTTGGGTGCTGGTAGTACATGTGGGCTTGAAGCCTCTGATTCCCATCACGCACACCACGAGTTGAGGTCAGGATATTTATATCATCACCACACATGAAATACACCACATGTAAGTCTTCTCTAAGACCTGGAGGATCTCTTGGTTCAGGTTGATAGGGAAAGTCCAAAACTTTTTATTGATAGGGTAAATGGAATAACTATTTATCAAACATTTAGTTATGATTATCAAAACATGTATTCTGATTAAGCAGAGGTACTTTTTACAAATGTTTAGTTATATAATATAACTGCTGTTTTTGGTTGTGGTCAAATGCCATTCACACCTTCAGCTGTGGAAAGGTTTATCTCTGATTTCCCACAGAGATTGGGAAGTGACATCTATATATGAATTGACCATCTGTTTAGCATTGTAAATGACCAACAATTTAATCAGGACTTCAAAGAGACTTACAAGGTAGCCCACAGCTATGTATAGAGTATAAAAGCTAGTTAGGTCCCAGCTTCAGTCAGAACAATCATATTGAATGTATGCCATGTACACAGTTTGTTCTCCATGTGGTTAGCTACATGCTTGTATATTAAATACATCAAATTCAATTTGGCTTCAGCAGTCAACGTTATTGAAAGTCCTTAAGTTCTGGACTTTCCCTATCAAGGTCAACCATGAAATTGACTAGAACCCAAACGTCTTGCAGTTCCCCAAACAGACAAATTAAATGACCAGATTTGGCCAGTTTGCCCGCCTGCCAACCCTCCAGCTCCTGCAAACAGAAGTCATTCATTTAGTGGCAGCATTACTGCTGCCATTAAATGAGAACTTCCCACCTGTTGTTTGCTAGGATGCTGACACTCAGGCTGCATGGCATCATTGGTTGCTAAGGATGAAGGCAGATGCACATTGTCATTGGTTGCTGGGATGCAGGTGGCCGGCTGCACCTAAGTAACCAATGATGCTATGTGGCTCAGCCACTTGCAATATGGACTTGAAAAAGGCCAGAAAAAAAAAAGAATCAGCTCCCATAGACTTCAGTTGGGTTTGGGAGTAGGGATGAGCTTCGAGTTCGAGTCGAACCCATGTTCGACTCGAACATTGCATGTTCGACCGTTTGTCGAAATGCAAACATTATGGGCCGTTGGCACCAAATTCGAGTGGCGCATCACCGCCCATAATTCACTGCGGCATCGCAGTGCATTGCTGGCTGATGATTGGCCAAGCATGCACTATGACCCGCATGCTGTTATATTCTTAATATCTAAATTTTAATTGGCTTTATTCAGAGTATGAATTCCCTATAATTGTATGAATGGCAGACTTTGAGTTAAATAACATCCAGATGGTGACTTATGAACTGAGATCACAAATATCTAGAAACTGTCAGGATTTTGATGGATATTGTAAATAATATATATATATATATATGTTTTTGAAGTATTCCTATGTGACTGATATCTTGACATAGAAATTGTGTGTTTTCTGTAGACTGGCTGCCTCTCATCCATTTCCTGTGTATTTCACTTACATCCTGTGTAGAAGGAATTCCACTCTTCATGTGTCTGTATTTAATTAGAGATGCTGTTCATATTACCTACTCTTTTGCCCCCACCCTTGTAAAAGGGGGAGGTAATATTGGGAGTGATTATGGGAGGGTTTTGTTTTTGAGCGCAAATTCAAAGGTTCCAGTTTCTGATGTAAGGGAGAGCTGAAAGCTGTTCAGCCTATTTCTACTTCCTGCCTTCAAGCTACACACAGCTCCTTCTTCAGCACACAGACTTTTCTTCAGCACACATGAGGTTAATCAGCCATCTTTGAACACATGGCCTGATGCAAATTCAATGAACTATATTTTCTATTCTATTCTTGAAACAAATGAACTATACTTGAATCGTTTTGATCCTATATGAAGCAACACTAATTATAAATATGAATGTACTATTTTTGTAAGTATTTTCCAAGTTTTTGTGTGTACAATAAAACACACAGTTTGATTTAAGCTGACTCAGACATAATTAAGGAAATTTGTCTCACAATCAGTCATCATTATTGAAAGCTTTTTCTACAATATCAAGTTTTTTTATTACATTTCAAAGTATTCTTCACATGCTTGGCCAATCACAGCGCCGTCTGTACAGAGAGCCGTATTTGGCCAAAGCCAGTGTCATTCGATTTAAGTTAGATAGGCAGGCGAGTCAGTTAGCTGCACTTACAGTGTATTGTGTATATATATATATATATGCATCCTAGGTGTTATATATATATATATATATATATATATATATATATATATATATACACTGTATTCAGTTTAGGTAGAACCGTTCCTGTTATTTTCTTCCTTCTGACAGGCAGGTGTTTTTACCGTATTTACAGCTACATGAAGAAAATTGCTGGTGTTCTTCTGATCCTATTAGTCCTATTAGCTACAGTATTTACAGTTAGTGTAGTGTGTCCTCTGCACAGTGTGCACCTAAAGCTACCTGAAGACAATTGGTGGTGTTCTTCTGATCCTATTAGTACCACTTGTGCTGATTTGTCCTCGGAACCAGCGGTGCTTTGTAGGCGTTCAAGGGGCTATGCAAGCACGCAGGCAAAAAGATGCCATGCAGTGCTTGAGCTGGTGTGCTTGGGGGACAGGAGCCACACTGGGGCAGAGATTCTGTCAGCTCTGCAGGGGTAGGTTCACAGGTGGTTGACGCTACGCCAGCTTAAGCCACGTATGGTGGTTTGTGACAATGGCACCAACCTCCTCTCCGCCCTAGGACAGGGACAACTGACCCATGTGCCCTGTTTGGCTCACATCCTTAACTTTGTGGTTCAGCGGTTCTTGGGCAGGTACCCGGGCTTACAGGATGTCCTGAGGGAGGCCAGGAAAGTCTGTGTGCATTTCCGCAGGTCATATAATGCCAGTGCTCGGCTGGCTGACCTCCAAAAGGAATTAAACCTGCCCAAGAACCGCCTAATCTGTGACATGCCCACCAGGTGGAACACAATGTTGGCCATGCTGCAGCGGCTGCACACGCAGCAGAGGGCCATGAATGAGTACCTATGCGACTATGGCACCAGGACAGGGTCAGGGGACCTTGGCTTTTTTTCCCCATGCCAGTGGGCCATGATCAGGGATGCATGCACTGTCCTGTCACCATTTGAGGAGTCCACGAGGATGGTGAGCAGTGACAGTGCATGCATCAGTGACACTGTCCCTCTTGTCCACCTGTTGGAGCACAGGCTGTGTGAAATAATGGACAGGGCACTTGAGGCAGAACAGAGGGAGGATGAGGAGGACTTCTTTACCTCTCAAGGCCCCCTTTATCCAGACAGTGTTCCTGTATGCCCGCCGATCACACAGGAAGAGGAGGAGGAGGAGGATTGTGTCAGCATGGAGGTGGAGCCTGACACTCAGCATCAGAAGCAGTCTTCAAGTGATCATTTACAGTCCGAAGAAACCCATGGACTTGTACATGGCTGGGAGGAGGTGGCTGCAGATCATGTCGTCCTTAGTGACCCAGAGGACTCTGGACCAAATTCCTCAGCAAACCTACGCTGCATGACCTCCCTGATCCTGCAAAGCCAGATCCCCGTATTAAAGTATCAAGGGGAGGGATGGCAACCCTCCTTGATCCACATTACACGGGTCGCAGAGGGAACAGAGGATGAAACATGTTCGGGAGGCCTTGCAGAAAGGTTTGTGCAACGTGTTTCCAGAGCCTGGGAGGTTACAATTTCCTGGTCCTCCTGGACAACGTGTTGCTGAAGCTTCGGTCAGTCACAGAAGGAGCAGTGGAGAAGGTTGCTGTCTGACCGATGCGTTCAGACAATTTTTTAGTCCGCAGCCCCAAGGTATGATCGGTTCCAGCAACCATCTCCAGCGTCTGATTCACATGGTGCAGGATTACCTAGGGGCATGATCAGACTTGGACACCTTTCCCACCAAAAATCCTCTGGGTTACTGGGTCTTGAGGATGGATCACTGGCCAGAGCTTGCACAGTATGCAATTGAGCTACTGGCCTGTCCTGCATCCAGCGGTCTTTCAGAACGCACATTCAGTTCTGCTGGAGGCTTTGTAACCAATCACAGGGTGCGCCTGTCCACTGAATCAGTCGATCGGATGACCTTCATAAAAATGAATTAGTCTTGGATCACCACCAGCTACCAAGCACCTGATGTTGATGTAACTGATTGATTTTTTTTAATGTGATATCCCTTCAAGACTGCCTATGCTGATGCTGAGTGACTATCCTGTTATGCTGAGTGACAATCCTCTTCCTCCTCAATTTTCATGCTGATAGCTTGTAAGAACATTTTTGGTTCTGGGCACCGCCACCAGTGGCCAAGGCCCAATTTTTCAGCCCCTGTTTAACAGGGGCATGTAATTATAATTTTTGATGCAATACTTTGCAGCAGGGCTCATTCCTGCGCTCCAACTATAGCATCTGTGAGGGGTTGCAGTGTTGTGGCACCAGTGCCTAATGTCCAATTTTTCTGCCCCTGTTCAACAGGGAGATGTAATTACAATTCTTGATCTAATATTTCACAGCAGGGCCCATTCCTGCACCGCCAAGAGTAACTGTGAGGACTTACAGTGTTGTGGCAACACCAACACCTAAGGCCCCAATTTCTGCAGAGTATATAGGGCAGGCCCCTACTTTCAAATATCCAACTTACAAACGACTCCTACTTGCAAGCGGAAGGAGACAACAGGAAGTGAGATGAAATCTACCCCTAGGAAGGGAAATTCTCTCCTGTAAGAGTTAATATGGGAAAAAAAGTTTCTCCTCTCCACTGATGCTTTATCACCAATCCTTGTTTCACTAAAACCCCAAACTTTCAAAAACATTTGTCATTGGGACAGAAAGTGAGGTGAAATCTTCTGAAGAGGAGCACAGACAGCAAAACAAATGTCACAGGGGTGATAACCCTTCCCTATGTTTTCCAAAAAGCTTAAAATAGATTTTTTGGCTGGAGCTACACTTTAAAAATGTACCTGTTCAAAATGACAAACAGATTCTACTTAACAAACCTACAGTCCCTGTCTTGTTTGCACCGCCTGTATACTGCTGTTCAGAGTATATAGGGCCTGGTGGCCCCACACCTTTCCTTTTTTTAATTTGGGTGCGGGGTTCCCCTTAATATCCATACAAGACCCAATTTTGTGCAGGGTCTGTTCTAAGCACGGGAAACATGCGCCACTTTACAGGCATACTACAGACCCCCCCAGGTACGATATTTAAAGGAATATTTCACTTTTATTTTTTCACTTTAAGCATCATTAAAATCACTTTTTTTGCATTGATACATGTCCCCTGGGGCAGGACCCGGGTCCCCAAACCCTTTTTAGGACACTAACTTGCATATTAGCCTTTAAAATTAGCATTTTTGATTTCAAACATTCGAATCCCATAGACTTTAATGGGGTTCTAAAGTTCACGCAAACTTCCGGTCCGTTCGTAGGTTCTGGTGCAAACTGAACCGGGGGGTGTTCGGCTCATCCCTATTCACTATATTATATGCACTACATATAGTATGTTACTGTATATAGGTGTAGGAGGTTTCATTTATAGATTCCTTCTTTTTTTTTTTTTTTTTGAAGAAGAAATTTATAAATATCAGACCCCAGGATTATACTTCCTTCACCTTTGTTTTTTGGTTTCTTCTCGTGTTTTTTTTTTTTTTTTTTTTTTCTTTTTTTGAGAGCCTGACTCACAGGTTAGGGTGGGTGAGAGATTTTTTTTTGTTTTGTTTTATTGTTTGTTTTGCGTGCTGTAGAATTTTGTAAGAGTGAAGGGAGAGAGAGGAGAAAGTGTCTCCGTTGGAAAGTGAGCGTTCTTAGACACGCTGATTGAAAGGTGCAGATATTTTCTCTTCCTTTCCTTTTTTATAGTACTGGGTATAGAAGTAGCTATAGTCAGTTGGTTAATTATTAGGGTATAGGTCCCTTCTACTTCCCTGACATGTTTTGGTATGTTTTTTTTTTTCAGGGAGGGGAGAGAAAAGGACAGGGTAAATGTTTTGTTGGGGGGGTAAGGCTTTTTTTGTCATTTGGGGATGTAAGGAAGGGAAATGGTGTGGGTTGGTAGACCTATTGATATACTCTGGAGTTTCTATGGGGTTCAGCCTTCTATGGGGTTCAGCCTGGAGTTTCTATGGGGTTCAGCCTTCTATGGGGTTCAGCCTTCTATGGGGTTCAGCCTGGAGTTTCTATGGGGTTCAGCCTTCTATGGGGTTCAGCCTGGAGTTTCTATGGGGTTCAGCCTGGAGTTGTTTTAGACATTTATTGATTTGGCATGATGTCAAGCAAGAATGATTCCTTTTTCTAACTTATCATGGAATGTTCGAGGGCTGAATTCTAAGTTTAAATGGGCATTGATGTTTCAGTATTTAAAAAAATGATAGCCCACATATGATATTACTGCGGGAGACACATTTGATGGGAGGGAAATTAATGACATTAAAATAAACCTGAATCTAAAAAACTTACCACACCACTTACTCCTCATATGCTAGGGGGGGTGTCAGTTTTAATTAACAAATATTTTCCAGGTGTAATTGAGAACATATATACCGATTCACAGGATAAATATGTTATCATATATAAAGTATGTTATAGCAGCAATTTATATTCCACCTCCTTTTTCTTCTGATATACTACATGTAATGAAATTAGAAGAAATGGCCGCACACCACTGTGGATCAAAATTCTCTTTATTTGGACATCCCAAAAATGACAGGCATCAGAATGCTGGGTAGACGCGTTTCGTACACATCACGTGTGCTTAGTCATTACCATAGTAACAACTAAGTGCACGTGAAGTGTGCGAAACGCATCTACCCAGCATTCTGATGCCTGCCATTTTTGGGATGTCCAAATAAAGAGAATTTTGATCCACAGTGGTGTGCGGCCATTTCTTCTAATTTCATTGTGTGCGGAGGCGAGCCGAGGTGAGCACCTGCTGGATCATTAGGCTTCCTTATCTCACCTGGAGCGTTGGGTTTTCTTTTTTCCATTACTGAATGTAATATTGGAGAGTATTATCCAGCACCTAGGGCTCCACCAATCCGGTGGAATAGACAGTGAAGGGAGAGAGAGAAGCCCCCAATGGTGTAGTATATTGAACAAAGTACTATTTATTAAGTAATAAGGGTGGTCTCTTACATTTAAAACATTTTAAAACAGCATATACAGCATGAGAATATCTGGAGCGGCATCCGAGGCGCCTCCTTACTGACTTCCGGTTACGTCTGCTCTCTGCCACGCCCTACGCGTTACGACACCGCTCGTGACTTAATCTGGGGAACCGGATTGGCCAGAGAGGGATGTCATTTATATTGAATTTCCGGAAATGTCTTAGCGGCCATTTTTGTTGTGGTCGGATGTATTCCTATTATCGCGGCCATCTTGCAGGTGGCAATTTGTGTGGAACGGCGGCCATATTTTGGAGGGTCAGACTAGACAATGCTAGCTAGTGTGCATGATTAAAACTATGCTATCCTTAAACTTATATGGTATTAATCAATCCGGTTAGCACAAGGGAAGTACTGATAAACTTTAGAACTGTTATATTGGTGTATGGACCTAATATAAAAGTATTTCCAACATTATGTGTCGGCCATTTTCTTGTGGTTGCTGCTATTTTGCCAGCGTGTGATTACCTCTATTATAATGGGTTTACATAGATGGCGGCCATTTTTTTGGATGGTTAAAATTATTTGTGATCCGACATGTTGCTGTACGCAATGATGTTAGATTTTAGGTGTATATTCTATGATCTATGAGGTAAATTGCAACAAGGGCACCCGTCGTAACCTGAGTTGCCAAGGAGATGTCTCTACACTCATTTTACAATCTCATATACATTTGTAGGTATATAATACATATCTTGTTCCTGTTAACCTTGTTATCCATCATACAATTAAATTGAAAACATTTTGCGATAGCACACAATCAAGACCCCTCACAACAACAATTTTGGGGGATCGAGAAATATAAGGGTTCATGGAGAGGGAGTCACAAAATCAGAAATATAAGTCAAAGGGAGTCATTTTGGATACATACTCTACGTACACTTACACCCAGAGGAATGAACGTAGAGTTCGACTTAAACTGTTTTTTAAGTAATTTTTAATATTTTTAATATTTTCAATTATTAACTATTGATAACTTTGGAACTATTATTATTATTATTATTATTATTATTATTTTTAATAATTTTTAATAATTTTTAATGTTTAACAATTTGCAATGGTTTCTTGATAAGTCTTGATAATTATTGAATATATCTCCTTACTTGTATATTTTTATCAGAAGAAGATATTCATGTTAACTAGTAAACATTGACACATACTCATTCTACTTTAAGTTCAATTTTAACTTCAATTTAACTTCCATCATAATAGAGGTAATCACACGCTGGCAAAATAGCAGCAACCACAAGAAAATGGCCGACACATAATGTTGGAAATACTTTTATATTAGGTCCATACACCAATATAACAGTTTTAAAGTTTATCAGTACTTCCCTTGTGCTAACCGGATTGATTAATACCATATAAGTTTAAGGATAGCATAGTTTTAATCATACACACTAGCTAGCATTGTCTAGTCTGACCCTCCAAAATATGGTCGCCGTTCCACACAAATTGCCACCTGCAAGATGGCCGCGATAATAGGAATACATCCGACCACAACAAAAATGGCCGCTAAGACATTTCCGGAAACTCAATATAAATGACATCCCTCTCTGGCCAATCCGGTTCCCCAGATGAAGTCACGAGCGGTGACGTAACGCGTAGGGCGTGGCAGAGAGCAGACGTAACCGGAAGTCAGTAAGGAGGCGCCTCGGACGCCGCTCCAGATATTCTCATGCTGTATATGCTGTTTTAAAAAGTTTTTAATGTAAGAGACCACCCTTATTACTTAATAAATAGTACTTTGTTCAATATACTACACCATTGGAGGCTTCTCTCTCTCCCTTCACTGTCTATTCCACCGGATTGGTGGAGCCCTAGGTGGGCAACCCCTCCTTCCCCCTCCCCCCTCCTCTCTATTTTTATAGGCAAGTGTACTCCGGGAGGATAATCCAACCATTAGAGACACATCACCCGGATTATCAATGAACCACACCACACAGAACCTTCCAAAGCAGACATTTGATGCTTATATTTGCTTCTTTAAGGTGAGAGGTTAGAGAGCCCGGGTTTACCGGAGCCTCCCATTAAAAGATCACCACCTGAATCGTCCCACATACTTAATCCCAGCTACAGTTACACACCATTATGAACTTTTTATTTAAGAAGAGAACATTATGAACTTTCTATTTATGAAGAGTATCTGTGTCACCAGCACACTTGGATTATTTTGCTGAATATTGTGTGTATTTATTCACATTGGTGCTTATTCACAGTTGATATTTACATTTCTACAGTCACTATAGCTGCACTTTTAAGGTCACATTATCGTCACCCATTTATGTGATAGATTTGAAGCGCAAAGTCCCTTTACTGTCTTTATTCTGTGGAGTGTAGTGTGAACACTTTTGACTTTGCTGCAGTCCTTAGAGACATCATCACTATACATGCACGTGAACAATTTTACACATATTTTAATTTGTTTTGTTTATTCATCTATTCACTTCAATCTTATTTTAGATTTAGACACATTCCTTCACTCTATATAGCGCGAGGGACACCATCACATTTATTTTGTCACAATAATAATAGGAACACATGACTAATACTTACTTTTTAGAAGCACTTTCTTGATCCTTCTGTACTGATCTTGCTCCCTCAATTTCAGGTCTGACCAGCGTTTCCTCAATTGCACCTTGGATCGTCGTACCTCAAAATTCCTGTACTGACTCTTCACAACTTTAGACATGATCTTGGCCTTTCTAATATTTGGGTTTAGGTAAGGTCCATACTTCCCATCATGGTCGGCCCGGTTCAAGATGTCCATCATCTCCACCATCTCTACAAAGGACATATTTGAGGCCCTAAATCTCCTGCGGAATCGGGACGTTTCTTGCTCCGGGCTTTCCTCCTCGTTACTGCTATTATGCACCTGCTGTGTCACCGCCATGTTCCTCTCCCACTGCGATGAAAGAGAAGGGGCAGGGAAGATTCTGGAAAGAACGTCATGGGCGGGCGACGCGGGCGGAGTTTCACGCATGCGCAGTGTATATAAAGCTAACACGCGTGTGTCGCATGTACGATCTGTGAGTGGAGGAAGTGACGATCGTGATAACGAAGGTAACATTTGAACTTGGGACATCAGTGGCCTATACTGATTAGAGATTGAGGCCTATGTTGGGATAAGATTAGGAGCGTTTAGCCTGATATTTAGTGTTTTTGTCTTGTGTTCTGTCTTGCAGAAAATATGAAACAATTCAAAGACCCGGAATTCATGGGCCAATTCATCGACAAATACAGGGATATGAAAAATTTGATTTGATTTAAGAAACAAACCAGCTAGGAAGGCATCGCTGGAGAAACTGCTGCAATATGTGAAGATGCAGGTTTCCGAGGCAGACATCGAGTTTGTGGAGAGGAAAATTGGTAGCTTGAGAAGCACGTATAGGAAGGAGCTTAAAAGGTTCCAGGCTTCCATGAGATCAGGAGCAGCAGCAGAGGACATGTATGTACCCAGTCTGTGGTACTACAACAGGATGCGGTTTCTGGAAGACCAGATGGAAGCCAGGGAATCACTTTCTATACTTCCATCCACCCTTCCCTCAACCCCAGCTGAGACTTCCGAGGACCAACCTCCTGAACCACTGGCTGTCAGTTCTCTATGCAGTGGAGGGGGGAGATCAGCAGCTCTGTGGTGCCCGCGGCATCTCCCTCCCATTAGCAGGAAAGCGTTATCATAATGGGGGATTTTAATTATCCAGACATAGACTGGGTGGAGGGAACCGCGCATTCATCTAAGGCTCGCCAGTTCCTAAATGTCTTGCAGGACAATTTCATGGGTCAGATGGTAGACACACCAACTAGAAATAAAGCGTTACTGGATCTACTGATTACCAACAATAATGACCTGATCACGGATGTGGAAATACTGGGCAATTTAAGAAACAGCGATCAGTTTCAGTATAAATCACACAAAAAGGAAACATAAGGGGAATACAAAGACACTGAATTTCAAAACTTCCCTAAATTACGAACCTTGCTAGAAGATATAAATAGGGATAAAATCTTAGAAAACAAAGAAAACGGAGGAGAGATGGGTTTGCTTTCAGAGCATATTAAATAAGGGCATTAGCCAATGTATCCCAATGGGAAATAAATATAAAAGAGCGAACAAAAGTCTGGATGGCTTAACTCCAATGTAAAAATGTATATAAAAGCAAAGAAGGCCTTCATAATATACAAGGCTGAGAGATCATAAGGAACATTAATAAATCCCCGTGACCTGATGGCTTGCATCCAAGGGTACTTAGGGAACTCAGTCAAGAAATTGCCAGACCATTGTTCCTAATTTTTACTGACAGTCTACTGACTGGCATGGTACCAGCTGATTGGAGAAAAACCAATGTAGCACCAATATTTAAAAAGGGCCCAAAATACATCCCTGGGAATTACAGACCAGTTAGCCTAACATCAATAGTATGTAAACTCTTGGAGAGGATGATAAGGGACTATATACAAGATTTTAGTAATGAGAACTGTATCATTAGCAGTAATTAGCATGGATTCATGAAGATTTGATATTGCCAAACCAGGATGGGGTAAACAGTTCAATCTCTGTATTTGCAGACGATACTAAGCTAAGCAGGGAAATAACTTCTCCGCAGGATGTGGAAACCTTGCAAGAAGATCTGAACAAATTAATGGGGTGGCAACTACATGGCAAATGAGGTTCAATGTAGAAAAATGTCAAATAATGCATTTGGGTGGCAAAAATCTGAATGCAATCTATAGACTGGGGGGAGAACCTCTGGGGGAATCTAGGATGAAAAAGGACATGGGGGTCGTCACCTTGAGGAACCAAATTCATTTCACATCCATCACCTCCCACCTACAGCTTCTGAAGTTTTTTTTTTTTTGGCTCTCTGTGTCCCTGCTGGGGAGACTCACCCTCTCTCTTCATCTTATGAAGGAAAATTCAACATTTTGGAGTTGATATCAGAGCAAGGGGTAGAGGGAAAACCACCACTAAGGACAAATTTTTTGGTAGCAACTGCCCAGGAGAGGATTTCCTTCACTTCCTGTCGTGTCTCTGGATCAGGAAGTGAAATCTTCCCAATGGCACACAGGCAGCAAGAAATACCCTTTTAGGGGTTTTTAACCCTCCTCTACACCAACTAGATTACAAAAACAATTGATTTTGCCTTTACATACACTTTAACAACTTCAGCCCCAGAAAAATTTGCCCCCTTCCTGACCAGACCATTTTTTGCGATAAAGCACTGCGTCGCTTTAACTGACAATTGCGCGGTCATGCGACGTTGCACCCAAGAAAATGGACGTCCTTTTTTTCTCCACAAATAGATCTTTCTTTTGGTGATATTTGCTCACCTCTGCGGTTTTTATTTTTGCGCAATAAACAAAAAAGTGTGACAATTTTGAGAAAAAAAACACAACATTTTGTACTTTTTTTTCCTATAATAAATATAAAAAAATGTAAACAAACAAATTTCTTCATCAGTTTAGGCCGATAAGTTTTGTGTATTCTTCTACATATTTTTGATTAAAAAAAATCGCAATAAGCGTATATTGATTTGATTTGGTTTGGCCTTTGCTTTCATGAACAATCAATGTAGGGGGGGTTCATTTAGTCCCACTTAAGGACCAAGCCTCGTTTTGAGATTTTGGTGTTTACAAGTTTAAACTTTTTTTTTGCTATGTATATGTACAGGAGCCAGTCGGCAAGTGGTTAACAGGGTGCCCCTATTATTGCGTTCCCAATCAGCTGGCTAAGTGCTCCCATGTCCTCCAGTACCATGGGGTCAGAGACTTACTGCGGCACACCAGGCCCAGCAAACACCTTCCAACACTGGGAGCCTCAACCCTCCATGGCTGCTCCTTGTCCCTCAGCAGAGGTCAAATCATAATTCTCATTTGACCAGAAGAGGTAAACAATATTCGACCAATATAGAAAATACCCTAATACTGCTCTGATTCACTTACTAGTGTGTGGAGATGAGCCGAACACCCCCCGGTTCAGTTCTCAGCAGAACATTCAAACAGGCAAAAAATTTGTTTGAACACCAATAAAGTCTATGGGACACAAACGTGAAAAATCAAAAAGGCTAATTTTAAAGGCATATATGTTTGGGGACCCGGGTCCTGCCCCAGGGTTTTTCGTGAGCAGTGATTTTAAGAATGCTTAAAGTGAAACAATAAGAATTAAATATTCCTTTAAATATCCTGCCTGGGGGGTGTCTATAGTATGCCTGTAAAGTGGCGCAGTTTTCCCGTGTTTAGAACAATACCACAGCAAAATCTCATTTCTAAAGGAAAAAAGTCATTTAAAACTACTCGTGGCTGTAATGAATTGTCGGGTCTCAACAATATAGATGAACATCATTGAAAAAAAACGCATGAGTTCCCCCCCTCCATGAGTCCATTACAAGGCCCTTTGGGTCTGGTATGGATATTAGGGAAAACCCCACACCCAAATTTTAAAAAAAAAATGATGTGGGGGTCCCCTAGGCCCCCAGGCACTATATACTCTGAACATCAGTATATATACTATACGGCCTACCCTATATACTCTGCAGAAAATTGGGCCTTAGGTGTTGGTGGTGCCAGAACACTGTAAGCCATCAAAGATATTCTTGTTGGGCGCAGGTATGGGCCCTGCGTTGAAATATTATATCAAAAATTTTAATTACATGCCCCTGTTAAACAGGAGCAGAAAAATTGGGCCTTGGATGGTGGTGCCACAACACTGTAACCCCTCACAGATATTCTTGTTGGGAGCAGGAACAGGCCCTGCTGTGAAATATTTGATAAAAAATTTTAATTTTATGCCCCTGTTAAACAGGGGCAGACAAATTTGGCCTTGGGTGGTGGTGGTGCCCTAAACCAAAAATATTATTGGAAGCTAGCATCATCAATATTGAGGATGAATAGGATAGTCAGCATAGGCAGTCTTCAAGGGACCCCAACAGAGCCTGTGGACTATCAACAGAGCCTGTGGACTCTTGATCCGTTACAAACCCTCCAGCAGCACTGAATGTGCATTCAGAAAGCACGCTGGATGCAGGACAGGCCAAGAGCTTAATTGAATATTGAGCAAGTTCTGGCCAGTGGTCCATCCCCAAGACCCAGTACCCAGTGGATGTTCTGTTGGAAAGGTTTACAAGTCTGCTCTTGCCCTTAGATATTCCTGCACCATGTAATGCAGACGCTGGCAATGGTTTCTTGAACAGATCAGACCTTAGCGCCGAGGACTGAAAAATTGTTTAAAGACATCAGTCAGCTGGCCACCTTTTCCCCCGCTCTTCCTCTGACCGAACGAAGCCTCAGCAACACGTTGTCAAGCACCAGGAAGTTGTAACCTCCCAGGGTCTGGAAATGCATTGCACAAACTTTTCTTCAAGTTCTTCTGAAGATGTTTCATCCTCTGCTCCCTCTGCGAAGGCAGGATGAGTTCTGCAACCTTACCCTTGTAATGTGGATCAAGAAGGGTTGCCAGCTGTTATATTCTTAATATCTAAATTTTAATTGGCTTTATTAATAAGAATATGCATTTTCCATATTTGTGTGAATGATAGGACTTTGAGCTAGTGATATTCAAATGGCCATTCATTGACTGAAAATGCAGGTCAAGACCCTGTCAGAATTTGATGGATTTTGTAAATAATATATGTTTTGGTTGGAAATTTTCCTATGTAAAAGAAATTCTCTGTTTGATTTATGCGTTTATGTTTTAAGAGGTCTGATGTTTAGTTTGAACGTCTATCTCACATATATCTGGTTTCATGTTTACAAGGTTTGGTTCAGTTAAAAACAGATGTTGCTCTCTGTTAGAAGGTGGAGAAAAAGGGAGTGTATGGGAGGGATTTGTGTTTGGGCGCGAATTTGAAAGACTGAGTTCATATAGACACAAGGAATCCAGTCTTCGGGCTCACTCTACACACACAGCTCACTCTCTTTACACACACATCCTGCTTCCAAGACACATCTCTGTTACATTTCCTGCCTCCAAGCCACACACAGCTTTCCTATGCACACAGAATTACTTCCAAGACACAAGAGGTTAATCGGCCATTTTTAAAACACCAAGACAAAGGAAGCACATGTCTAATGACTCTAAGAACTTTTTCAGATCTTTGAAACAAATGAACTATATTTGAACATTCTTTTGCATATATGAAACAACACTAATTCTGAATATGAATGTACTATTTTTGTAAGTATTTTCCAAGTTTATATGTGTACAATAAAACACACGGTTTTGATTTAAGCTGACTCAAGCAGAAATAATTCCAAAATTCGTCTTACGAGAATCATCATTATTGAAGGCTTTTTATACAATATTAAGCCATTTATTTTATTGGCGGACGCCAGCCAGTTTCAATCGTCAGAAGTTTTTGCCACATTCTTCCGTTGAACAGAGGGGAGAAATGTGATGAACAGAAAACTTTGCAATTATTGAAAGAACCTAGAAGAATCGTTCGATTGACGTGTTTGATTGCGTGAAGACCAGAGTATTTTGGATCAGAAGTCTTGACAGACGGTTTAATTAGAGTCCAGCGGAAAACGGAAAAGTTTTATATTCGGTGAGTACCAAAATATGGAATTTATAAATGTTATAGCTGACGAAAGTAAGTTAGAATTTGAAGGTTTAGCCAGCTATATTTCAGACACTAAGTTATGGCAATCAATGTATAATCAATGCCTACAGGCAAATAAAGAAATTGAGGAGAATAGATTTTCATTAGCTAAATCTAAGAAGAAATTAAGCAATGTGATGAAATTAGTGACAGTCTTCAATGCAATGGTTTTTGATATGCCAGGAAAACAAAGGCAAAGTGTAACAGAAATTGCACAAACACAGGAGAATTTACATATTGAACAATTAATGATTGAAAAAGATGCATTAGAACATAAAATGAATACATTATTGGAATCGGTTAAAGAAAAAGAAAGTTGTATTACTTTTTTAACTCAGAAAGAAATTGAACAAGAGAATGTTATCTGTTTGCTTAAAACGCAATTATTGCAAGCTCAGTCTTCTGCACATGCTCAGTGTTTAGCTTATGAACACGTGACAAAGTCAGAGGCGAGGGATAATGATGCTGACTCTGGATTTGACACAGTGGAGTCATTAGAGGAGGTTAATGTTTCCTCAGACAATGAAAGCGTGAAGTCTGTTGATTTGAATAATAGTAATATTCAACAGAAATGTAAATTTTCATCGCCATATACTCAAAGAAAGGTATATGCAAAAAAAACAACTCTTAAATGTTTAGTTTGCAAAAGAGAGGGTCACATAGCTAGGTTTTGTGTGATGGCTAATAATAATGATATACAAAAGAGGTTGTATTATCCAAAAACAATGCCAAGGCGCTATGAAGTGTATTCTGTGCGCTGGTGTAGTAATTTGAGGTATAGAGGCCATAATAATCAAACTAATTTCCCTTTTAAGACCCAAATGCAAAGATTGCAAACTGCAAATAGTCCATTAAGACAGGAAAGGTATCACTATGTATCGTATAACACTGTGAAAAACAATGTTAGCAGTCCTTAAATGAACTGCATGGATGGTAAGGATTTTCTGGTTATTGATTCTTTGCTATGGATAATAAGGTTATGATTTGAGGTTCAGAGATTTGGTTTTTATCTGATATATTTTTAGTATTTTCAAGGATAATCCTTTGGATTATTAATTTTTTATTAATTTTTCACAGTTATGATTATTATGATTTTAATTTTTCATTTTTTGTTCAGATGGAACATTGAGAGGTTTAGTTCATCTGATAAGGGGGTAATTAACAGTTTTGTACTCAATTAGTAAAGGATGCAGATTTGTATGGAGAATTAGTGATTTTAACCTGAATATGGTCAAAATTATGTTGTGGAAAAAACAAATATAAGATTTTCCTTCGTTTTCAGAGGTTTAAAAGGTAAATCAATCTTTTCTTCCTCATCGGATGGTATAAGATCTATATTTTTGTTAATGATAACTAGATCTAATATCATGACTTAGATGGATTTTCTATATTTTAATGTACCACAACACCTACAGGTGGAATTCACTAAATTTAATTATGACAGTTTAGATCACTTTGGTAAGCAAAAATTGCTTGAAATTCTTAAAGAGAAATTCTATTGGGACAAATTGGTAAAGACAGTAGACAGAGTAATTAAATCTTGTCTAATCTGTGTACTAAGATATTTTAATTACGGATAGGATATTGATTAATTATGTTTTTCTAGTTTGGGGTATACTAGCAAACCTCAGTAGTGACAGAGGATTCCATTTATAGATAAAATCATGCAGGTAATGTGTAAAATCTTGGGAATAGGACAGAGATTTCATGTATCATATCATTCACAGTTTGCAGGTACAGTTTTTTCAGTTACGGAGTATTCTTCATTTGATTTAATGACAGGAAGAATTATTCTGTCACTTGTGTTTCACAATGAACGTTTGGTTGGCAGTAGACAACAAGGATTGTTAGTGTCCCTCTGAAGTGTATTTTACTGCAATGCTTGTGATTTGAGTAGGGATATTAGGATGTTATTTAAAGGTATTGAATGTCATTCAGAAAATGATATTTCTTTTTGGTATTTTGTGCTCCTTTTGCATAACAGTGTTTTGGTTATAGATGATACAGGACAATTTGAACAGAATGGTGTTACATGCAGTTACTTGTATGAAAAATGGTCCCTCCACACATTTTTATGTTTGAGTTAAAAGATCATAATTTCTTTATTTTACAATATTCCTTGTTTAGGAGATTATTAAGAGACAATTTGTATATATACTGATATGTAGTATTTGTTTTAGAAGTTTAAAGAAACTTGTATTGTATAAGTTAAATGGTTACTCACAGAGCACACAGCCCGACCCTTAGGAATTTGAGAGTGATGTGACACCCTCCTTTTTAAAAAGGAGGGGGGGACTACTCATTGAGAGTCTGCATCTGTGGGACTACAAGACAAAAAAGAACCTTTCTGAATAAGAAAGGAGGGGGTTTGTTTTTTAGGAGTAGAATGCCTGTAACAGAGTTTTTTGGCAGACATGCATTCCAGCAGATGTTGCAACAGACACTCACTCCAGTATACACAAGACACATATACAGCATGAAAACTGTTGTTACATTCACACACACACATATCTGATTCTTGTAACATTTTGTTATTTTATTATTAAAACCAAAATTATCTTTTATTCAAGATAAACGGTTTATCAAGATTGATAATTAAGAATGGAAAGATTTATTTAAATAAAAAATTAGATGTTGTTAGCACAAGTTTATACAGAAAAAAATGGTGATTAAAGAGTTGTCATGTGTAAGGTCACACCCAGAGATGGTGAGATACACGTCACAGGCGGAACTAAAGGTTCAGGAGAAGTGGACCATGGCAAAGTAATTGGGAAGGTCCATTTGACATCTTGGATGTTCAAGGGACAATGGTATTAGTTCAAGGACTTCTCAATTTAGTGAAAAAGCATGTATAAATAAAAATGTAGGTATAACAAATGTAATATTCTAAGATAAATGATGCTGCTTTTATTTTTCCTAGGAATGAATTATATTTCATTAACCTGGAGGAATCATGGATTCCAAAAAAGGAAGAAAAGATGTCAGTTCAACAAAAGAAAGTGTTAAAGAGAGAAGATTTATCATCATCGCAGGATTCATCTTTTCCCTAGTGACAATTGTATCTGTGGTAAAATATATCACAAACTGTTCCAGCTATGCAGAGGTTAACAGGATTGAAGAATTACACAACAAAGTCATTACATTATTCAGAGACAAAAGAGATCTAGACACTGATATCAATATAGATGATAAAAATGATAAAAACATTAATATCAATAGAAAGGACAAAAATGAGAGAGTTATTGATATCAATGCATTTGATAAGAATCATGATTTTAGATACGTTGATATTGATACAGCTGAAGATTTGTATGGATATGTTTGTGTAGGTCAGGGATATGATAGCTGTCTGCAATTGTATTTCATTCATAGCAATAATATCGAAATCAACGTTAAAATAGAATCCAAAACAAATTTTGTTAAAATGCAGGGATCTTATAGGTTAAACAACAGAACCCGGAACTTTTGAATGTAATATTTTGGGAAGGAGTTTTTGGTCAGTATTTGTAAAAGGTAACAATCTTTGAACATTTTTGAAGATAATGATAGTTTGCATTTGATATGTAAAACAGAAATATATGTACCTCAAGATTCATTGGTAATTTGGAAAAGGAACAATGAATTTTTGGGAAGTTTTCTTCACAATTCTACTATGATAATTCATAAAGGAATTTATGGTAGTGTGAATTGGATCAATAATACATTTGTTTATCAACAAATGAGAGTATCTTTGAATGATACTGGTATATATGAATGTTGCATATCAATAGTAAATTATCCAATGAAATGTGCGAAGGGAAGTGTTGTTGTAAGGTCTCCTAGGAAAACTCCATGTGTTGGTAAGAAAAGTGTCTCAGCAAATCCATTTCAGATTAACCATTTCCAATCCAGAACTCTTTTGAGAGAGGGAAAGTTTGTCATTATATTGTGGAACTTTAATGTTTCAGAATGGAAAATTTCTACAAGGTTTCCACAATGTCAAGGACATTTGGTTAATATGGAATTGGGTATTGAAAGATGGTTTGGAATTAATAATAGAAATCATAACAGAAATAAGCGTGGTATTGTTGAAGGTATTTTAGGAGGGATTGGCACAATTGGGAGTATTACTAATAGTATGGACATTAATACTTTAAAGTCTGATCTTAAGACAGCTGGTTTAGTGGGTAGTAACGGGATTAAAATACAGAGGAATTTAAATGAAATTTTAGAAAATATGGTTATTAAAACAGCTAATATAATGGGTCCATCTATTTTACATCTTCAAAATATTACTCTTGATTTAATGTTAAGTGAACAACATTCTCATATTGCCAGAGCATGTTTAGAGATCCAGACTGAATATTCCACTAATTTTAAAATAATTGCACAAGCATTTCAGAGTGGAATAACCCCTCTTGGCATTTTACAGAATTTATCCAGAGAATATGTATATGCTATAAATCATACAGATTTATGGGTAAATAAATGGATAGGATGTAAACAGGATGTTTGTTATAGCTCTTCTATGATTCCAATAGCAGGACAAGAACACATTTTGGTTCCAATCACTGTCTTGGGATTACCCGTCAGCAATACACAATTATTGTATTATAAATTACAGTATACAGATTTTGCATTTAACAATGAAAATTCTGAATTAGAACAATTAGATCTGTCATCATGTTTACAATTTCAGTCTAAAGTTATCTGTTTACCTAATCAAGATAAAAGTATTTTTCATTCTTGTTATCATAATCATACATTGTGTTCAGCAAGAATAGAAAAAGTTGAAACAATTTCTGAATTAGTTACTCGTATAGATAAAAAGAAGGTTTGCTTCCAGATCATGTCAGATACAGAAAGGGTTAAAACTTTTTTCTCTTCTTGTACAAATACAGAAAACCTAAATCAAGGCTTGTATTGTACAGAAGGAGACATTGTAGCAATAAGTATTAATGGGTTTAGAACAAATTTAACAAATATGCTTATGAAAATATAAGTGCTCTTCCCACACAATATAATATATCTCAGATAGATGAATTTCCTTGGGAAGAATGGGCAAATGTAATTCATAAGGATAAAGGTTTATTGATAGCTTTGGCTAAGGAACTTCAGAATGCAGAAATATTGTTTAAACATGAACAAGGTAATTTGCAAGAGATATCTCATCAATGGTCAGAACTTTCAGGAAGTAATTGGTGGAAAAAATTCAGTAATAGTGTATCAATTTGGGGAAAAACTTCAATAACCTCAGCAGCAGGAAATATTTTATCACATCCTATAGTTATTCTTTTTATTATTATTATGTTATTCATTATATTCCAGTTATGTTTGATGTTTAGAATGAAAAAATTATATTATCAAATTAGAAATGAAATCAAGAAAGGAGATGATTTACTGCAAAATAAGCTTAAGAGAAAGATGGGTTTTGGTATTGCAAATTCGGTTGGTGATGGAAATACATTTGGAGTTATTGGATCAAAGTCTGAATGAATGGGACATGGGTGCTATGAATGAATTTTAAAATCTTGAAAATATGATTGTTATTCATATTTCAGAGGGGAATGTTATATTCTTAATATCTAAATTTTAATTGGCTTTATTAATAAGAATATGCATTTTCCATATTTGTGTGAATGATATGACTTTGAGCTAGTGATATTCAAATGGCCATTCATTGACTGAAAATGCAGGTCAAGACCCTGTCAGAATTTGATGGATTTTGTAAATAATATATGTATGGGTTGAAAATCTTCCTATGTAACCGATACTCTGTTTGATTTATGCGTTTATGTTTTAAGAGGTCTGATGTTTAGTTTGAACGTCTATCTCACATATATCTGGTTTCATGTTTAAAAGGTTTGGTTCAGTTAAAAACAGATGTTGCTCTCTGTTAGAAGGTGGAGAAAAAGGGAGTGTATGGGAGGGATTTGTGTTTGGGCGCGAATTTGAAAGACTGAGTTCATATAGACACAAGGAATCCAGTCTTCGGGCTCACTCTACACACACAGCTCACTCTCTTTACACACACATCCTGCTTCCAAGACACATCTCTGTTACATTTCCTGCCTCCAAGCCACACACAGCTTTCCTATGCACACAGAATTACTTCCAAGACACAAGAGGTTAATCGGCCATTTTTAAAACACCAAGACAAAGGAAGCACATGTCTAATGACTCTAAGAACTTTTTCAGATCTTTGAAACAAATGAACTATATTTGAACATTCTTTTGCATATATGAAACAACACTAATTCTGAATATGAATGTACTATTTTTGTAAGTATTTTCCAAGTTTATGTGTGTACAATAAAACACACGGTTTTGATTTAAGCTGACTCAAGCAGAAATAATTCCAAAATTCGTCTCACGAGAATCATCATTATTGAAGGCTTTTTATACAATATTAAGCCATTTATTTCACCAGCCAGTAATTATCCCTCTACTTGATACCACAAATCCTAGGGTCCTTTCGCAGGCTTTGCAGAATCAGGGAGGCCATGCAGCCTAAGTTTGCAGAGGCATTCGATCATGAGTCCTCTGGGTCACTAAGGATCACATGATCCATAACTACCTCCTCCGAGCCACGTACAACTCCTTGTTGTTGACTGCTGCTGAGTGTTATCCTCCACGTCCATGCTGATACAATCCTCCTCCTCTTCTTCCTGGCGGGCCCGCGGGAATGCTATCTGGATAAAGGGGGCCTTGAGAGGTAAGGAAATCCTCCTCTTCCTCCCGCTGTTCTGCCTCAAGTGCCCTGTCCATTATTCCATGCAGCGTGTGCTCCAACAGGAAGACTAGAGGGACAGTGTCACTGATGCATGCATTGTTGCTGCTCACCATCCTCGTGGCTTCCTCAAATGGTGACAGAACAGTGCATGCATCCTTGATCAGTAGCCACTGGCATGGCGAAAAGAAGCCAAGCTCCCCTGACCCTGATCTGGTGCCATACTCGCACAGGTACTCATTGATGGCTCTCTGCTGCATGTGCAGCCGCTGCAGCATTGTCAACATTGAGTTCCACCTGGTGGGCATGTCACAAAAGAGGCGGTTGGTGGGCAGGTTGCATTCTTTTTGAATGTCAGCCAACCGAGCACTGGCATTGTATGACCGGCGGAAATGACCACAGACTTTTCAGTTTATCATGAAATATATATTTGAAATCTAGCACACTATTATTTGTTTTTATTTGTTTTTATATGTGGTGCCAGAACACATTTTAAATAGCTGCAGCTGTTTTTCATTTATATAATTAGCCTTATTATAATTTTTAGTTGTATTCATATCAGCTCTTTAGTAATCATATTTTAAACCTTGTAAAAGTAGCCATGTCTTCATCACGGATCTGTACATAGTTTGTACAGAGAGCAGAGCTGTGGGAGAGGCCCAGAAGGCTCCACCCACTACAAGCTACCTGCAGAAAATGACAGGAGGGGGCGGAGACACAACCAGTCACCCTACACAAAGGGAGAGAGCAGAGCTGTAGGAGGGGCCCAGCAGGCTCCACCCACTACAGACAACTACAGGAGGGGCGGAGACACAACCAGTCACTCTGCACAAAGTGAGAGAGCAGAGCTGTGGGAGGGGCCCAGCAGGCTCCACCCACTACAGAAAACTACAGGAGGGGCGGAGACACAACCAGTCACTCTGCACAAAGTGAGAGAGCAGAGCTGTGGGAGGGGCCCAGCAGGCTCCACCCACTACAGAAAACTACAGGAGGGGCGGAGACACAACCAGTCACCCTGCACAAAGTGAGAGAGCAGAGCTGTGGGAGGGGCCCAGCAGGCTCCACCCACTACAGAAAACTACAGGAGGGGCGGAGACACAACCAGTCACCCTGCACAAAATGAGAGAGCAGAGCTGTGGGAGGGGCCCAGCAGGCTCCATCCACTACAAAAAACTCATCAACTCGGTCTTGACCAGGTATGTGATAGGTACGAAGTATGTAATGCATACCATAGTATGTACAGTGGTCAGTAAAATGTAACATTCTACATGGTGTATAGGGTTCAGGGGTTAGGCGTATGCAACGTACAGCATAGCATATAGAGTGCAGGAGTCAGATGTATGTAACAAACAGCACAGGTTAGGGGTATACAATGTACAACACCCCATGTATAGAGCAGTATGTAATGTTCTGTTTTTATATAGGGGGTCAATGGGTAAGTAGGAGAATAAATGTGTCATTGGGTTACTTACCTGAGTGATGAGAGCAGATCCTCCATGTCCTTTGCTGCTGGCTCTGATTACCAAGTGAATTCAGTGACGGTACTATGCAGGCATTGTAGGGTGGAGATCAGTCAGCCTGCAGAAATCTGGGCGTCAGTGACCCTGGACACTACATAGGAAATCCGGGGCTTGTGCTTCAGATAACCAGATCTACCGACACCCCTGACTCCCCTTGCAGTGTAGAAGAATTTGGGCGAACAGTACTGATTTCAGAGAAGGACAATTTGTTGTTTAATGAAAGTGTATTGTCTGGTGACAAACAACATGATGAGTACGGCTTGGAAAGGACAAACCTTAAAATAAATAATTTCAGTTTTTTTTAAACTTATAAAATAGAAATAGGAATATTAAAAACAACCCAACAATGTCTTTTAATCAGTTCATAATACAAGTGGTTTGCATACACAGAGTCTCATCTTTTGTACAAGACTGAAGGACTGTTGTGTGTTAACTATTAATTCTGGTCCCATTTTGGAACTTGCATAGTTTTTATTGCAATTTCTTCAGCACGGACTCTTATAAAACACATAAAATCCACTTTAATGATGGATTTAATTCTGTTCCGAATTTGTTTGGTTCTCAGACCGTACACAATAGGGTTAATTAGAGGTGGCAGCACCAGGTGGACATTGGCCAACAAGATGTGAATGTGAATTGGGACATCTTTCCCAAGGCGGTAGACCACCGAGGAGACGACAATAGGAACGTAGAGTAAAAGGATGGCACAAATATGAGATGCACATGTACCGAGGGCCTTATACCGGGCTTCTGTTGAGTCCAGTCGGAAAACAGCCTGAAGAATCAAGACGTAGGATAAGATGATGAGGCTCAAGTCTAGCCCCACAATAACCATGGCCACCGCAAGGCCATAGATACTGTTGAAGGTGGTATCAGTGCAGGCCAACCTGACAACAGCCATGTGCTCACAGTAGGAATGGTGGATGACATTGGTGGAGCAGAAGGGTAGTCTTTTCATAAGGAACGGTAATGAAATTGTTAGTGCAACAGCTCTACCGATGGCCAACAGTCCAATGTTGGTAATGAGCAATTTTGTTAATATTGAATTATATCTTAAGGGCTGACAAATAGCAATATATCGATCAAAGGACATGGCTAGGAGTAGTGCAGACTCCGTTGCAATAAAGGTATGGAGGAAGAACATTTGTGTGAGACAGGCCTCAAAGTAAATCTCGTGGATGCCGAACCAAAGGATCCCCAACATCTTGGGTGTGGTGGAGTTGAACAGGACCAGGTCAATAGCAGACAACATACAGAGAAAGAAGTACATGGGTTCATGGAGACTCCGGTCTATCTTAATGATGAAAAGAAGAGTGAAGTTTCCAATAACAGATGTCACATAGACTATGGTGAACATGAAGGCAATGTAAAAGTAAGACCGCTCCAGACCCGGGAAGCCTAATAGGATGAAATGGGTTGGAAACTGGTTTGAAGAGTTGGCTCCAGGCATGTCTTATCTTCAGTACATGGAAAAATTCTGGCTTCTGTCACAAACGGAAAACAATTGATAACTGTATAATTCTACATAGGTTTACATGAACGGCAGAAGAGAAAAGTAAACCCAAATTACCAAAGTGGTCTATTCTTCCACCCAAAATTTCCATGTTCTTTTCCCTGATGCCGCGTACACACGGTCGGACTTTTCGTCTACAAAAGTCCGACAGCCTGTCCGACAGACTTCCGGCGGACTTTCGGCGGACTTGCAGCAGACTTTCTAACGAACGGACTTGCCTACACACGACCACACAAAAGTCTGACGGATTCGTACGTGATGACATACACCGGACTAAAATAAGGAAGTTCATAGCCAGTAGCCAATAGCTGCCCTAGCATGGGTTTTTGTCCGTCGGACTAGCACACAGACGAGCGGATTTCGGGGTCCGTCGTAGTTACGACGTAAAGATTTGAAGCATGTTTCAAATCTAAAGTCCATCAGATTTGAGGCTGAAAAAGTCTGCTGAAAGTCCGGAGAAGCCCACACACGATCGGATTACCAGCCAGCTTTAGTCCGTCGGCGTCCGTTGGACTTTTGTAGACGAAAAGTCCGACCGTGTGTACGCCCCATTATTGTACATAGATCTGTTTCTGGCACCTTATAAAGGTGATATATTTGTAGTTATATGATGGGTAAGGTGAGGAATTTAGTTAAAGGCTAAAGAGTAGGTTGAGGTTAAGTCAATTAAACTGTCTATAGCTACTTTCTATGTAGGATGGACAGGGAACGGTCATATCAGGGACAGACACCAGAAAAGAAACCTCCAAATGGAGGAAGAACATTTGTTTAAGGCAGGCCTCAAAGTAAATCTTGTGGTCGTTGAGCCAAAGGATCTTGGACATTGTGGAGTTGGACAGGACCATGGTATTGTACATTGTTAGTGTGTGATTATGCAATCATTGCTTTTATTTCTGATATGTCACAGTGCAGTAAAGTTTTCTACTATTAAATTAGTGTCCGCCACCCATTGCTGTGATAAACGAGGCACAGATTGAAGCTGTCCTTGTGGGCATGACCTATATGTGTCCAACTGATTGTAGCAATCCAGGATTTACATAAAATGAAATGGCTCATCTCACAACCCAACACTTGAAGGCCCGGTTATAATTTGAATATTGGCTGTGGGGAACTCCTTAATACTGGTGTAATGCTACCCCCTGCAGGAGCCACTGGTAATAGCTACTTCATCCCTAATAGTACTGAGGCTTCCCACCATTACAAGCCCAAATGATGCACTCCAGCTCCAATAACACAGTCTAGGGGATGTCTTTTTGAAATAAATTGCTTAAAGAACTTTAAACAGGAGAGGGATTGGGGCATGAGATACTTCAAAATGCTGTACAATAACAAGAGGACATTCTTTTCTAGGCTTCCTCTCCAAGATTCTTCTGAGGACAGGGGAATGACCATTTTTCTGAGATGCTATGCATGCTGTCTCACTGTCCACAGCTAGCATCGGAACTTATATCTCAAAAGCACACCGTCACCAGGGATCACAAGTCAGGATCAGTACTCACGAGTCCCCAGGACAGCTACCTCCTTCCAGACACAGTCCAGCGAGGGAGACAATACTTCTCCAGACAAGATTCCTTATGGTGAAGTCTTAAAGCAAGCTCCTCAGAAACATCACTTCAGGCCTTCAGCTCTGCCACAGATGAGACCTCAGAGAACAGCTACATGGTCCACAGGCTGCCTCAGGGGGCAGCAGCCCCAGAGGCTCTGGAAGCCTCCCTGCTGAGGAAAGAACAATTTATCTGGGGCTTCTGCCTATTTACCACCTTCTCAACCACCTCCTGGATGCTCCTCTTCAGGCGATTGGCTGGCCATGAAAAATATTTAGGTTGGTCATTTGAATTGCCATCACTATGCTCTCGAGGCAATCAAACTTCCAGCCTGTGAAACTCTGAGCAGACCAGAACAAGCAATCACTTGTCCCTTGACTACAGAAAAGAGTCTTCCTCCGGTTGCTATGGCAGACTGCTAGGGAGGGCACCAGAACATCGACCCCCTCACTACCAGAGGACCTGTCACCTCAACAAGTGCTACGCTTAATGACTGGTTGCTGTAGCTTGTTTCTTCACTTGGTTACTCATAGCATCTACACTCCTCTTCTTGCCAAGTTAACCCTCCATAGTAGTGTTACTTCATACCCCAAATGTTCTTTACAAACCCAGATTCTTTGAAATACGCAATAACCAACATGTATCCTTTTACATAACTTCAGACCAGGCTTAGAATGGTTAAATGCAGCACAAAATGAATAACGTCCTGTCCCTAATCCTAACTAAGACAGTATAGTGGATCAGGCATACCTCCATGAGGTGAGAATCCATAAAGACAAAGTCCATGATTCCAGGTATCTTCAGCGCCACACTTGTGCTCACAGTTGAGTCTACGTTCCACTGATACCTCCCGTTCTCCATCCAGCCAGCTCCTGATCTTAGCTGTCCCCCTTTTTATAAACCAGGTGGGCCTGCCAAAACCAAAGGCCTGGGTACTGAGCCACAAAAGTTTAACCCTTTCCCTTGCCTGGGACAGGTGCTAGATAACACATTGCACATACGTCTCACCCTGCCTACATGCACACCAAATGTCTCCTCCTTCTACAGATCCTATAGAAGGAAAACAATTGCCATACCTGGAATTCTTCCAACCACCTCAATACCGGACACTTTCACCCCCTTTCAGTCCAGGACATTTTTCGGGGCTGTCACACTTTGAATGACAATGCTCCTCCTCCCGAGTATGGAGATACCACATGTGTCAGATTTTTTCACTGTCTGGACTAATTATATGCCAGTCAATGTATCTTGTGTATCACACAAATCAAACAATTGTATCACAACAAATGTGCTATAATGGTTGCCTCCATACAAGTGATCAGGGAATATAGCTTAGTGCAACATCACCTATAGCAGTCCCAGTTCCTAAAAGCAAAGCAAACCTAGCCTACTGGTATGTGACTGCCCCCAGGAATGCCATGTTCACTGGCCAGTAGGGATGAGCTTCGTGTTCGAGTCGAACCCATGTTCGACTCGAACATCGGCTGTTCGATCGTTCGCCGAATTGCGAACGTTATGGGCCGTTCGCGCTAAATTCGTGTGGCGCGTCACGGCCCATAATTCACTGCGGCATCGCAGTGCATTGCTGGCTGATGATTGGCCAAGCATGCACTATGACCCGCATGCTTGGCCAATCACAGCGCCGTCAGTAGAGAGAGCTGTAATTGGCCAAAGCCAGGGTGGCTTTGGCCAATTATGGCTCAGGGGATTTAGTACACACCCCACACTATATAAGGCCGCCTGCACGGCGGCCCTGTGTAGTGTGTGTTCCGGTGTGCTGAGAGATAGAGAGAGAGAGAGACAGTGTCATTTGATTTGAGTTAGATAGATTAGGCAGAACAGTCAGTCAGTTAGCTGCACTTACAGTGTATTGTGTATATATATGCATCCCAGGTGTTGCATATATATATATACACTGTATTCAGTTTAGCTAGATCCGTTCCTGTTATCTTCTATCTAGACTATTTACATTTAATGCAGTGCGTCCTGCTCACAGTGTTCAGCTAGATCCGTTCCTGCTATTTACATTTAGTGCAGTGCGTCCTGCTCACAGTGTTCAGCTAGATCCGTTCCTGTTATCTTCTAGACTATTTACATTTAGTGCAGTGCGTCCTGCTCACAGTGTTCAGCTAGATCCGTTCCTGTTATCTTCTAGACTATTTACATTTAGTGCAGTGCGTCCTGCTCACAGTGTTCAGCTAGATCCGTTCCTGCAATTTACATTTAGTGCAGTGCGTCCTGCTCACAGTGTTCAGCTAGATCCGTTCCTGCTATTTACATTTAGTGCAGTGCGTCCTGCTCACAGTGTTCAGCTAGATCCGTTCCTGCTATTTACATTTAGTGCAGTGCGTCCTGCTCACAGTGTTCAGCTAGATCCGTTCCTGCTATTTACATTTAGTGCAGTGCGTCCTGCTCACAGTGTTCAGCTAGATCCGTTCCTGTTATCTTCTAGACTATTTACATTTAGTGCAGTGCGTCCTGCTCACAGTGTTCAGCTAGATCCGTTCCTGCAATTTACATTTAGTGCAGTGCGTCCTGCTCACAGTGTTCAGCTAGATCCGTTCCTGCTATTTACATTTAGTGCAGTGCGTCCTGCTCACAGTGTTCAGCTAGATCCGTTCCTGCTATTTACATTTAGTGCAGTGCGTCCTGCTCACAGTGTTCAGCTAGATCCGTTCCTGCTATTTACATTTAGTGCAGTGCGTCCTGCTCACAGTGTTCAGCTAGATCCGTTCCTGCTATTTACATTTAGTGCAGTGCGTCCTGCGCACAGTGTTCAGCTAGAGCCGTTCCTGCTATTTACATTTAGTGCAGTGCGTCCTGCTCACAGTGTTCAGCTAGATCCGTTCCTGTTATCTTCTAGACTATTTACATTTAATGCAGTGCGTCCTGCTCACAGTGTTCAGCTAGATCCGTTCCTGCTATTTACATTTAGTGCAGTGCGTCCTGCTCACAGTGTTCAGCTAGATCCGTTCCTGTTATCTTCTAGACTATTTACATTTAGTGCAGTGCGTCCTGCTCACAGTGTTCAGCTAGATCCGTTCCTGTTATCTTCTAGACTATTTACATTTAGTGCAGTGCGTCCTGCTCACAGTGTTCAGCTAGATCCGTTCCTGCAATTTACATTTAGTGCAGTGCGTCCTGCTCACAGTGTTCAGCTAGATCCGTTCCTGCTATTTACATTTAGTGCAGTGCGTCCTGCTCACAGTGTTCAGCTAGATCCGTTCCTGCTATTTACATTTAGTGCAGTGCGTCCTGCTCACAGTGTTCAGCTAGATCCGTTCCTGCTATTTACATTTAGTGCAGTGCGTCCTGCTCACAGTGTTCAGCTAGATCCGTTCCTGTTATCTTCTAGACTATTTACATTTAGTGCAGTGCGTCCTGCTCACAGTGTTCAGCTAGATCCGTTCCTGCAATTTACATTTAGTGCAGTGCGTCCTGCTCACAGTGTTCAGCTAGATCCGTTCCTGCTATTTACATTTAGTGCAGTGCGTCCTGCTCACAGTGTTCAGCTAGATCCGTTCCTGCTATTTACATTTAGTGCAGTGCGTCCTGCTCACAGTGTTCAGCTAGATCCGTTCCTGCTATTTACATTTAGTGCAGTGCGTCCTGCTCACAGTGTTCAGCTAGATCCGTTCCTGCTATTTACATTTAGTGCAGTGCGTCCTGCGCACAGTGTTCAGCTAGAGCCGTTCCTGCTATTTACATTTAGTGCAGTGCGTCCTGCTCACAGTGTTCAGCTAGATCCGTTCCTGTTATCTTCTAGACTATTTACATTTAGTGCAGTGCGTCCTGCTCACAGTGTTCAGCTAGATCCGTTCCTGCTATTTACATTTAGTGCAGTGCGTCCTGCTCACAGTGTTCAGCTAGATCCGTTCCTGTTATCTTCTAGACTATTTACATTTAGTGCAGTGCGTCCTGCTCACAGTGTTCAGCTAGATCCGTTCCTGTTATCTTCTAGACTATTTACATTTAGTGCAGTGCGTCCTGCTCACAGTGTTCAGCTAGATCCGTTCCTGCTATTTACATTTAGTGCAGTGCGTCCTGCTCACAGTGTTCAGCTAGATCCGTTCCTGTTAAATTCCTACTGACCGGCAGGCTTGTCTGGTTACAGTATATAAAGCTACCTGAAGAAAATTACAGGTGTTCTATTTGATCCTATTAGTACCACGGTCAGGCAGCTAGACTATTTACATTTAGTACAGTGCGTCCTGCTCACAGTGTTCAGCTAGATCCGTTCCTGTTATCTTCCTACTGACAGGCAGGCTTGTCTGGTTACAGTATATAAAGCTACTTGAAGAAAATTACAGGTGTTCTATCCCAGCTTAGTGCAGCTACAGGCCATTAGTATGTCTGGAAGGCCAAGAAGGAGAGGCAGACAGTCACAAGCCAATAAGAGAGGGCAAGCAGGCTCTGTGTCTAGTGCTGGTCGTGGAGACGGTGCATCCTCATCAGCACGTGGCCATGGGACACGCTTGGCCTTTTTTTCGGCAGCTGGCCATGTTGAGCCGCAACATGCGGAAGACTTGGTCGAGTGGATGACCAAGCCGTCCTCATCCTCCTCATCCTCTCTCACCCATGCCCAGGGTGCTTTGTCTGGCAAAGCAGCGGCCTCTTCCCTCAGCTCAATGTCATCAGTGACTCCTTCCCTAGCTCCACCATGTCCTCATGAGGATTCCCTCGAACTGTTTGACCACAGTGTTGGGTACATGCTCCAGGAGGATGCCCAGCGTTTGGAAGGCTCTGATGACGATACTGAGCTCGATGAAGGCAGTAACATGAGCGCGGACAGAGGGGGTGCCCAAGAAGGACAGCAATCTGGCAGTCATGCTCCCCCTGCTGCAGCATACTGCCAGGTTTGCTCCAGTGATGAGGAGGGAGGGGATGATGAGGTCACTGACTCAACGTGGGTGCCTGATAGGAGAGAGGAGGAGGAGGAGGAGGAGGAGGCGGCAGCACATCACCAACGAGGCAGGATGCCCTCCAGGGGCCAGCCTAAGGGCAGCACATTGACTGCATCACACCCCAAAGCTCCACATGTGCAGGGCGCTGCAGTCTCTGCGCGTTATTCAAAAAGTTCTTTGGTGTGGGCCTTTTTTGAGACGAGTGCATCAGATCGCACCGCTGCTATTTGCAACATATGTCTCAAGCGTATCTCGCGTGGCCAAAATATCTCCCGCTTGGGTACCACATGCTTGACCAGACATATGTTGACCTGCCATGCAGTTCGTTGGCAAGCGTATCTAAAAGACCCACACCAAAGAACAAAGAGGATCTCTCCTTGCTCCTCATCAGCTGAGATTTCCAACCCCACTAGACCTTCAGTCCTCTCTGAGACCTGCAGTGAGAGGAATGAAGGTGTAGAATTAGGTGTGTCACAGCCAAGTACTTGTGGGCAATCTGCTTTTGGTACACCGACGTCAGATTGTACCAGGCAAATTTCCCTGCCCCAGCTGCTGCACCGCCGAAAGAAGTTTGCTCCCAGCCATCCACATGCCCAGCGGTTGAATGCTAGCTTGGCAAAATTGCTAGCACTTCAACTGCTGCCTTTTCAGTTGGTAGACTCTGCCCCCTTCCGTGAGTTTGTGGAATGTGCGGTTCCTCAGTGGCAGGTACCCAAACGCCACTTTTTCTCACGGAAGGCGATTCCGGCTCTCTACCGGCATGTGGAAGGCAATGTCCATGCCTCGCTGGACAGGGCGGTCAGCGGTAAGGTGCATATTACCGCTGACTCATGGTCCAGCAGGCATGGACAGGGACGTTACCTAAGTTTCACGGCGCATTGGGTGACTCTGCTGGCAGCTGGGAAGGATGCAGGACAAGGTGCAGTAGTGTTGGAGGTTGTTCCGCCACCACGCCTCCAAAATGCTGATTGTGACACACCTCTCTCCTCCACCCCCTCCTCTTCTTCTTCCTCCATGGCCTCTTCCTCGGAACCAGCGGTGCTCCGTAGGCGTTCAAGGGGCTACGCAAGTACGCAGGCCAAAAGATGCCATGCGGTGCTTGAGCTGGTGTGCTTGGGGGACAGGAGCCACACTGGGGCAGAGGTTCTGTCAGCTCTGCAGGGGCAGGTTCAGAGGTGGTTGACGCCACGCCAACTTAAGGCAGGAATGGTGGTTTGCGACAATGGCACCAACCTCCTCTCTGCCCTCCGACAGGGACAAATGACCCATGTGCCCTGTTTGGCTCACGTCCTTAACTTGGTGGTGCAGCGGTTCTTGGGCAGGTACCCGGGCTTACAGGATGTCCTGAGGCAGGCCAGGAAAGTCTGTGTGCATTTCCGCCGGTCATATAATGCCAGTGCTCGGCTGACGGACCTCCAAAAGGAGTTTAACCTGCCCAAGAACCGCCTAATCTGTGACATGCCCACCAGGTGGAACTCAACGTTGGCCATGCTGCAGCGGCTGCACACGCAGCAGAGGGCCATCAATGAGTACCTGTGCGACTATGGCACCAGGACAGGGTCAGGGGAGCTTGGTTTTTTTTCCCCACGCCAGTGGGCCATGATCAGGGATGCATGCACTGTCCTGTCACCATTCGAGGAGGCCACGAGGATGGTGAGCAGTGACAGTGCATGCATCAGTGACACTGTCCCCCTTGTCCACCTGTTGGAGCACACGCTGCGTGGAATAATGGACAGGGCACTTGTGGCAGAACAGAGGCAGGAAGAGGAGGACTTCCTTAGCTCTCAAGGCCCCCTTTATCCAGACAGTGTTCCTGCGTGCCCGCCGATCACACAGGAAGAGGACGAGGAGGAAGAGGAGGAGGAGGAAGATTGTGTCAGTATGGAGGTGGAGCCTGGCACTCAGCATCAGCAGCAGTCTTTAAGGGATCAGTCCCAAGAAACACATGGACTTGTACGTGGCTGGGAGGAGGTGGCTGCGGACCATGTCGTTCTTAGTGACCCAGAGGACTCCGGACCGAATGCCTCAGCAAACCTACGCTGCATGGCCTCCCTGATCCTGCAAAGCCTGCGTAAGGATCCTCGTATTCGTGGTATCAAGGAGAAGGACCAATACTGGCTGGCAACCCTCCTTGATCCACGTTACAAGGGTAAGGTTGCGGACCTTATCTTGCCATCGCAGAGGGAGCAGAGGATGAAACATCTTCGGGAGGCCTTGCAGAAAGGTCTGTGCAACGCGTTCCCAGAGACTGGGAGGTTACAAACTCCTGTTTCTGGACAACGTGTTGCTGAGGCTTCGGTCAGTCAAAGAAGGAGCGGTGGAGAAGGTGGCCGTCTGACTGATGCGTTCAGACAATTTTTTGGTCCGCAGCCCCAAGGTATGATCGGTTCCAGCAACCATCGCCAGCGTCTGTTTTACATGGTGCAGGAATACCTAGGGGCAAGATCAGACTTGGACACCTTTCCCACCGAAAATCCTCTGGGTTACTGGGTCTTGAGGATGGATCACTGGCCAGAGCTTGCACAGTATGCAATTGAGCTACTGGCCTGTCCTGCATCCAGCGTTCTTTCGGAACGCACATTCAGTGCTGCTGGAGGCGTGGTAACCGATCACAGGGTGCGTCTGTCCACCGACTCGGTCGATCGGCTGACCTTCATAAAAATGAATGAGTCTTGGATCACCACCAGCTACCAAGCACCTGATGCTGATGTAACCGAATAATTTTTTTTGAAATCTCAGATCCCTTCAAAGACTGCCTATGCTGATGCTGAGTGACTATCCCTGAGTAATTATCCTCTTCCTCCTCAATCATCACGCTGATAGCTTGTAAGAACATTTTTGGTTCTGGGCGCCACCACCAGTGCCTAAGGCACAATTTTTCAGCCCCTGTTTAACAGGGGCGTGTAATTACAATTTTTGATGTAATACTTTGCAGCAGGGCTCGTTCCTGCATTCCAACTAGAGTGTCTGTGAGTGGTTGCAGTGTTGTGGCACCAGCACCAGTGCCTAGGGCCCAATTTTTCTGCCCCTGTCTAACAGGGGCGTGTAATTACAATTTTTGATGCAATACTTTGCAGCAGGGCTCGTTCCTGCGTTCCAACTAGAGTGTCTGTGAGGGGTTGCAGTGTTGTGGCACCAGCACCAGTGCCTAAGGCCCAATTTTTCTGCCCCTGTCTAACAGGGGCGTGTAATTACAATTTTTGATGCAATACTTTGCAGCAGGGCTCGTTCCTGCGTTCCAACTAGAGTGTCTGTGAGGGGTTGCAGTGTTGTGGCACCAGCACCAGTGCCTAAGGCCCAATTTTTCTGCCCCTGTCTAACAGGGGCGTGTAATTACAATTTTTGAAGCAATAATTTGCAGCAGGGCTCGTTCCTGCGTTCCAACTAGAGTGTCTGTGAGGGGTTGCAGTGTTGTGGCACCAGCACCAGTGCCTAAGGCCTAATTTTTCAGCTCCTGTTCAACAGGGGCATGTAATTACAATTCTTGATCTAATATTTCACAGCAGGGCCCTGTGAGGGCTTACAGTGTTGTGGCCACAGCAACACCTAAGGCCCAAATTTCTGCAGAGTATATAGGGCAGGCCCCTACTTTCAAACATCTAACTTACAAACGACTCCTACTTGCAAACGGAAGGAGACAACAGGAAGTGAGATGAAATCTACCCCTAGGAAGGGAAATTCTCTCCTGTAAGAGTTAATATGGGAAAACAATTTCTCCTTTCCACTGATGCTTTCCAATCCTTGTTCCACAAAAAAACCCAAATTTTCAAAAAACATTTTTCATTGGGACAAAAAAGTGAGGTGAAATCTTCTGAAGAGGAGGAAAGACAGCAAAACAAATGTCACAGGGGTGATAACCCTTCCCTATGTTTTCCAAAAAGCTTAGAAAAGATTTTTTGGCTGGAGCTAAACACGTTAAAAATGTTCAAAATTACAAACAGATTCTACTTAACAACAAACCTACAGTCCCTGTCTTGTTTGCACCGCCTGTATACTGCTGTTCAGAGTATATAGGGCCTGGTGGCCCCACACCTTTCCTTATTTTAATTTGGGTGCGGGGTTCCCCTTAATATCCATACAAGACCCAAAGGGCCTGGTAATGGACTGGGGGGTACCCATGCCGTTTGTCTCACTGATTTTCATCCATATTGCCATGACCCAACATGACATTAAACCCGCAAGCAGTTTTAAATGAGATTTTTTCCTTTAAAAATGACATTTGGTGCAGGGACTGTTCTAAACATGGGAAACACGCGTCACTTTACAGGCATACTATAGACACCCCCCAGGTACGATATTTAAAGGAATATTTCACTTTTTTTTTTTTACTTTAAGCATCATTAAAATCACTGCTCCCGAAAAAACGGCCGTTTTTAAAAGTTTTTTTTGCATTGATACATGTCCCCTGGGGTAGGACCCGGGTCCCCAAACCCTTTTTAGGACAATACCATGCAAATTAGCCTTTAAAATGAGCACTTTTGATTTCGAACGTTCGAGTCCCATAGACGTCAATGGGGTTCTAACGTTCGTGCGAACTTTCGGTCCGTTCGCGGGTTCTGGTGCGAACCGAACCGGGGGGTGTTCGGCTCATCCCTACTGGCCAGGTAGTACAGGAGGCTGAAGAAAGGAATAACAAAAGACTTCCTGTGGTTCCAGGAGTACAGTTGTCTTCAGGAGATGGTTGGGACTGGTGTCTCGCGGGCACATAGTCAGTTGGATGCACAGGTGGGTCAGTTCAGGTGCACACAGAGACATGGTCAGCAAACAGGCAAAGGATTGGTCCAGGCAACAGGCAGAAAAATGGTCAATAAATAAGGTTAGTACAGATGTGGTGGTGATCAGGAACACTGTTTCTGGGTACACTGGTCTGGTGACTCTGGGGCTGGTGTGGTGACAATCAGAGACACCATAGCTGGCTTACACTGGTGTGGTGACACTGAAACTGATGTAGTGGTGATAAGGAACACTATTCCTGGCATAAACTGGCCTGGTAACACCGGGACTGGTGTGGCGGTGATCAGGGACACTGTAACTGGTGTGGCAGTAATTAGGGACAATATGACTGGTGTCACTGTGATTAGGGACACTGTAACTAGTGTGGCGGTGATTAGGGACACTGTGACTGGTGCAGTACCAATCAGAGATACTGACTGGCAGCACTTGTCTGGTAACATTGTACTGATGTGTGCTGGGTGGACAGAAATACAAATTCTTTGGCAGGTAAAATAATTCTCATATGTGTATGGGATGGGGCGTAGATTGACAAGATTGGTGGGGTCCAAGGAAGGCTTTTTAAGTATGGGGGTGACTAGTGCATGTTTTTGAGAGTTGGAGAAGATGCCATAGAAGAGGGAGAGATTAAAGATGTGGGTTAGAGAATGTAGGGTAGAGTCAGAGGATGACCGTAGTATTTGCGAGGAAACAGGGTCCATGGAACAGGTGATAAGGTGGGCATTAGAAATAAGTTTAGCAACCTCGTCTATAGCAGCAGAGTTGAATAAGAGGAGTATTGATTGTACCTGTTGACATGGGGTGTTAAGTGGGGGAGATATCTGTAAAGTGGAGATTTCATCACAAATTTAATCAATCTTATGTTTAAAGTGATTGGAGATCTCTTGGGCAATGAGTGAGTTAGTGGAATGGAGGCAGTGGAGGACAAAGTAGAGAGTTAAAGGTAGAAAAGAGTTGACGGGGACTGGATGAGAAGGTATTAATGAGAGAGATAAAACTGGTCTACTTGGCAGTGTGGAGGCAATTATATTTTTGGAGGGCAGATTTATATCGATTGAAGTCTTTGTGAGACTTGGTCTTACGCCACAGATGCTCAAGAGCGAGGCTATGTTTTTTAACACCTCTGGTGTCATCTGTTTGCCAGGGTTGTAGGGGTTGGGGTCTGATTCTGTGCGTAGTGAGGGGGCGAGCTCATCCAGGGTGGAGGACAGGGATCTATTGTAGACAGAAGTGGCTAGGTTGGGGCAGGACAGGGGTGATATTTTGTCATAGAGGTGGTCAGTAGCAGAATAGAGAAGAGAAGGGTTGAAGTGGCCAAGGTTTCTACGGGTGATTGTTTGGCGATTGGGGGAAAAGGTGGTGGAAGACAAGGAGGGAAACTGATAAGGTGGTGATCAGAGAGAGGAAAAGGATTGTTTGAGAATGCATGGAGTGCATAGGTAGGAGAAAACAAGGTCAAGGGTGTTGCCATCAGAGTGAGTAGAAACTTGTACCTATTGCTTCAGGTCAAATGAGGAGGTTAGACTAAGAAGTTTAGAAGTACCAGGAGTGTTTGCATTAACAAGGATGTTAAAGTCGCCAAGAATGATTGTGGTAATTTCAGAAGAGAGAAAGGAGGGTAGCTAGGCAGAAAAGTCATCAAGGAAAGATGAGATCCAGGGAGCCGGTAAATCACAGCAATTCTTAAGGAAGTTGGAGAAAATAGAAATATACAGTGGGCTTCAAATGATGAGAGGGACATAGAGGGAGGAGAGTGAAGAACCAGGAAGGTGCTCTGTGTGGATAGAATGATTCTCACTCCACCTCTCTTGAGGTCCCATTGGGTCTGGGGGAGTGAGTCCAGAGAAGGCCACCATGGGAGAGGGAAGCAGGAGAAGGAGTGTCGCATTCATGAAGCCAGGTTTGGGTGACAGCAAGTAAATTAAAGGAGTTAGTGACAAAGAAGTCATGAACAGCGGTGAGTTTATTACAGACAGAGAGGGCATTCCAGAGGGCACAGGAGAAGGGGAGGCTGGTTTTGGGAAGAAGAGGAATGGAAACTAAATTGCATAGTTTGCTAATGATGCCAAAGGGTACAGGGTGATGCATTGGGTAAAGTTAAATAAGGGAGGCCCAGGGTTTGGGGATATATCTCTAGAGGTTAGGAGAAGCAGAAGGGTGAGGGAGGTAATATGAGAGTGGGATTTATATGAAGGGGTTTTATTAGCATGTGGGATTGAGGTGATGAGTGATAGGTGAAGGAAAGAGAGTTTAAGGAGAGAGGCTGCAACTGGAAAAGGAGAGCTATAGAACGCATGTTACAGAGAGGAAGGAGGGCTGAATGGAAAAACATGCAGTCTGGTGATTTGTAAAGTAGTTTGCTGTAGAAGTTCACTTGCAAAACACTGAAGTGCAAGAGAAGAACCCCACTTCTTTGGAAGAACCCCAGTATATGTCCCCTTGGTATGTGTCTCCTTGGTATGTGTCCCCCTGGTATGTGTCCCCAATAAAGGTGCTCTTGTTTTATACTGTGATGGGTGTGGATGGAATTTGCCTAACAATCAATCAATCAGGAGTAAGGTCCCTTTCACACTTGTGCAACCTGAAAGTCCTGTGACTTTGACACGATGTTGCTGCGACTTTGACGCGACTTGAAGCAATGCCTGTGTAATCTTGAGGTCTAGGGACCTCAAGTCGCATTAAAGTCGGACCAAAGTAGTGCAGGGACTACTTTGAAGTCGCACTGATATGAATGGTAGTCCAAAGTCGCAGGACAAGTCGCACAAGTGTGAAAAGGGTCCTGAATATCAGCCACACAGCTGACACATCAAACTTTTCACACCACAATCAAACTGCAAGCGGACCGAGAGGCCAGAGTTGTAAAAATAATGATCAGGGTAATAATTTGGGTAATATTTAAAACAAAACAAACATCACAATAATGTGAACAGAGTTATAGGTGGATGGGAATAGCAGGAATATAAATGTAGGTTTACCTGTGAAGAGAGAGAAGAGATGTTCAGATGATCAAGAGCAGAAGTGACACTTATTTAACGAACCCCACTTCTTTGGAGGAACCCCAGTATGTGTCCCCTTGGTAATTGTGAAGTTAACCGACGCATACAGACACCGCTAAATTTAATCCCATCATCAATGTGTCAAACATCTCTGGATATGAAAGAATGAATTTAAAGCAGAATTATTACATTCTGGATATTAATGGCAAAATGAAAATGGTAAAAGATACACAGATAAGATGGAAGTGACTGTATCCCGTGTATGATGTATGTACAGTGTGGTGTCTGTATTGTGTCCATATGGTGTCTGTATGATGTCTGTATGGTGTCATTATGGTGTGTCTGTATGGTGTCTGTATGGTGTCTGTATAATGTCTGTATAATGTCTGTATAATGTCTGTATGGTGTCTGTATAATGTCTGTATGGTGTCTGTATGGTGTGGTGTCTTTATGGTGGTATTAGATATCTGCACCCTCCTGTCCTATGTAGGAAGCTCGCTCACCTGTATCAGATCCCAGGGCAGGCAGTGCTGAGGACGCAATAAGTCTGATGCTGATCTCAGGAAAGTCTTTATAGGTAAGCCGGGACATCTTAATGACACCTCCGGGATTTATAAGGTGACATGGAAGCAATTAATATCTGTCACTGGGGATGTAAAGTCAATCACATTCTGAATTGTGAATCTTTGGAAACATACAATCCTTGTCTTCCCACAAATAATTTAAATATTTCCAAAATAACAAAACCAGAAATTATACCCCCTCCTTATTTTACATGAACCCTTCCTCATCTGCGGTCATTGACTTCTAGACACCCAGATGACACTTAGCCATCATTTTCAAATATGCTCACTGAAGAAAGTCAACTGGGATGAGCGACTTATATAAACTAATTGGAGAACCCCAGGAACCCGCTCCTGTAATGCAATCAGCTATTCTCAGATATTATCTACCATTCCATTGATATTTTTGTGTGAACTGTGTCAAATGAACCCAGTGGTAATATTAGATGGAGTATATGTGCTTCCAGGCTATGGTGGATTCCCTGGCCAAGGAAAGTGTGGGTGAGTTTCCTGGCCAGGGGTAGAGTGGGTGGGTTCTCTGGCCAGGAGAAGAGTGGTTGGGTTGACTGTCCAGGGTGAGAGTTGGTCGGTTCCCTAGCCAGGGGAAGAGTGGGTGGCTTCCCTTGCTAGAGGAAGAGTGTGTGGGTTCCCTGACCATGTGAAGAGTTGGTGGTTTCCCTGACTAGGAGAAGAGTGGGTGGGTTCCCTTGCCAGAAGAAGTATGGGTGGGTTCCCTGGCCAGGGGAAGAGGGGGTGGGTTCCCTGTCCAGGTGAAGAGTTAGTGGGTTCCCTGGCCAGGGGAAAAGTGGTGGTTTCCCTGATTAGGGGACGTGTGGGTGGGTTCCCTTGCCAGAAGAGTGGGTGGGTTCCCTGGCCAGGAGAAGAGTGTGTGGTTTGACTGTCCAGGATGAGAGTTGGTCAGGGGAAGAGTAGGTGGGTTTCCTAGACAGGTGAAGAGTGGGTGGGTTCCCTGGTCAGGAGAAGAGTGGGTGGGTTCCGTTGCCAGGGGAGAAGTTGGCCGGTTCCCTAGTCAGGTGAAGAGTGTGTGGGTTCCATGACCACATGAAGAGTTTGTGGTTTTCCTGACTGGGAGAAGAGTGGGTGGGTTCCCTTGCCAGAAGAAGTGTGGGGGTGGGTACCCTAGCCAGGGAAAGAGTGGGTTCCAGTTGAAGAGTTAGTGGATTCCCTGGCCAGGGGAAAAGTGGTGGTTTCCCTGACCAGGGGACATGTGGGAGGGTTCCCTTGCCAGAAGAAGTGTGGGTGGGTTCCCTGGCCAGGGGACATGTGGGTGGGTTCCCTGGCCAGGGGAAGAGTGGGTGGGTTCTCTCAGCAGGTGAAGTGTGGGTGGTTTCCCTGACATGTTTAAGAGACCATGGTTTCCCTGGCCAGAGGATGTGTGGGTGAGTTCATTGGCCACCATTCTTGGCAGGTTTAGGAAATGATGACGTGTCCATGTATGTGAAATGTAAGAAAAATATTACAGCGCACACATGCAAAAAGATTCACCTCCAGCAAGGCTAATTTAAAAACACCTAAACATTCTCAAAAAGACATTTTCAAAAATATGGGGATTTGGTCACACCATATTGCTATATGGTGCTAAGCCCACTTACTGAGACAAAGTACCCCAAGATTAGTGGGTCCTACACTATCCACCACTATCCTATGGTTCAGAGAAGCAGGATCTCACAAATCTATGGATAGTGTAGGACCCACTAATCTTGGGGTACTTTGTCGCAGTAAGTGGGCTTAGCACCATATAGCAATATGGTGTGACCAAATCCCCATATTTTTGAAAATGCCTTTTTGAGAAATGTTTAGGTGTTTTTAAATTAGCCTTGCTGGAGGTGAATCTTTTTGCATGTGTGCGCTGTAATATTTTTCTTCTATTGTATGGTCTTATGGCTGCACCAGCTTTAATGAGAAGGTGTGCCCCCCAAATATCTTGTTCATGTATGTGAAATGTGACGCCCTCAGGAAGAACAGCTTTTATGTTTTTTTTCTGATTGAACCCCTGTGAGGGAGAGACTTCCCATAATGCGTTCCACAGATAATATTGGGTGGGTAAGGATACTTTTAAACAGACATTTGCCTGAAGACAACTTTTTGTACTTTTTGTGTGCTGCAAAGGTGAATCTGACCTGCTTTTATGAAGGAGTGTGTCCCTCACTATCTGATGCTGATTTTTCGCTGTATTTATTAAACTAAATGTAAAGTTCCCCCCCATGGTATTTTGCCATTTCTCTCCTGTGTTCATAGGGTAACTCCGCTTTCATGAGAAAAAATTATAACAAAACTATAATTTAGCATAAAGAGCTACACAAGCCATTTTGTAATTATTTTTTTTTATTACTTTACTTTTTAAAACAGAAGCTGTTGTAATTTTCTGTAAATTTCAATGTAATGTGGCAACCTGGAGGTGTTCTATGCACGGTTGGTGTATGGCATGCTCCCATAAAGGTAATTTCCTGCTCTTGTGACTGGCTCACTGTGTTTCCCAGAAGTCCACACTAAGATACAAGTCAAATATTAGATATTCCCTGCAATAGGAATTTCAGTTTTGGTCATATGATGTTGAAATTATGTTCAACCAGATAATTCGTAGGAGCTTTGTAAGAAGATGATGAAGTAGTAAGCTTCTTACTAACTGACTGGTCCTCTTAGCGTCCACTGCAGAAGGAGGGATAGCAGTGTGATACACTAAATGTGACAAGGATAGTTGTAATCGATTAAAACAAGAAAACATCTTTCCCTTGTTTCTGATGAGACATGCGGTAGTCAGCAACCATCTGCCCATGATCATAGTGTGGCTGAAAGTGATCAGACAGTACCTGTGTGTAGTCCATTGCACTCACTCCCTCATGAGTGTCTCGATACAGGTGGATTGATTGAGAATGAGAGGCCATATGCTGAGTAATGGCTTGTCTGATCATTCAGGAAATGGAGAGAGAGGTCTGTGGGTGAGTGCTCATATAATCACTCAAGAGATGGAGTGGAAGATATCTGAGTGGGTAAGTGCTCTTATAATCACTCAAGAGATGGAGTGGAAGGTCTCTGAGTAGGTAAGTGCTCATATAATCACTCAAGAGATGGAGTGGAAGGTCTCTGAGTAGGTAAGTGCTCATATAATCACTCAGGAGATGGAGTGAGGTCTTGGAATGCAACAGTTATCATCCTATTAAAGGAAAGATGGAGTGTAAGGTCTATAATTGGGTGAATACTCATTTAGCCTTTGACTGGGTGAGTGCTCCTCTGATCATTTAGGAGATGGAGTGAGCGGTCTATTATGGGGTCAGTGCTTGTCTGATCTCTCACAAGTTGGAATTAGAGGTCTGTGAAAGAATAGGTAAGGGCTTGTCTTATAAATCAGGAGATGGATTAGGAGGTCTTGGTGTGGGTGGGTACTTGTCTGATCACCGGGGAGATGGAGTAGGAGGTCTTGATGTGGGTGAGTACCTGTCTGATCACCGGGGAGATGGAGTAGGAGGTCTTGGTGTGGGTGGGTACTTGTCTGATCACCGGGGAGATGGAGTAGGAGATCTTGGAGTGGGTGAGTACTTGTCTGATCACCGAGGAGATGGAGTAGGAGGTCTTGGTGTGGGTGAGTACTTGTCTGATCACTGGGGAGATGGAGTAGGAGGTCTTGGAGTGGGTGAGTACTTGTTTGATCACCAGGGAGATGGAGTAGGAGGTCTTGGTGTGGGTGAGTACTTGTCCCATCACCGTGGAGATGGAGTAGGAGGTCTTGGTGTGGGTGAGTACTTGTCTGATCACCGGGGAGATGGAGTAGGAGGTCTTGGTGTGGGTGAGTACTTGTCTGATCACCGGGGAGATGGAGTAGGAGGTCTTGGTGTGGGTGAGTACTTGTCCCATCACCAGGGAGATAGAGTAGGAGGTCTTGGTGTGGGTGAGTACTTGTCCCATCACCAGGGAGATGGAGTAGGAGGTCATGGTGTGGGTGAGTACTTGTCTGATCACCGGGGAGATGGAGTAGGAGGTCTTGGTGTGGGTGAGTACTTGTCTGATCACCGGGGAGATGGAGTAAGAGGTCTTGGTGTGGGTGAGTACTTGTCTGATCACTGGGGAGATGGAGTAGGAGGTCTTGGAGTGGGTGAGTACTTGTTTGATCACCAGGGAGATGGAGTAGGAGGTCTTGGTGTGGGTGAGTACTTGTCCCATCACCGTGGAGATGGAGTAGGAGGTCTTGGTGTGGGTGAGTACTTGTCTGATCACCGGGGAGATGGAGTAGGAGGTCTTGGTGTGGGTGAGTACTTGTCTGATCACCGGGGAGATGGAGTAGGAGGTCTTGGTGTGGGTGAGTACTTGTCCCATCACCAGGGAGATAGAGTAGGAGGTCTTGGTGTGGGTGAGTACTTGTCCCATCACCAGGGAGATGGAGTAGGAGGTCATGGTGTGGGTGAGTACTTGTCTGATCACCGGGGAGATGGAGTAGGAGGTCTTGGTGTGGGTGAATACTTGTCTGATCACCGGGGATATGGAGTAGGAGGTCTTGGTGTGGGTAAGTACTTGTCTGATCACCGGGGAGATGGAGTACTAGGTCTTGGTGTGGGTGAGTACTTGTCTGATCACCGGGGAAATGGAGTAGGAGGTCTTGGTGTGGGTGAGTACTTTTCTGATCACCGGGGAGATGGAGTACTAGGTCTTGGTGTGGGTGAGTACTTGTCTGATCACCGGGGAGATGGAGTACTAGGTCTTGGTGTGGGTGAGTACTTGTCTGATCACCGGGGAAATGGAGTAGGAGGTCTTGGTGTGGGTGAGTACTTGTCTGATCACCGGGGAGATGGAGTAGGAGGCCTTGGTGTGGGTAAATACTTGTCTGATCACAGGGGAGATGGAGTAGGAGGTCTTGGTGTGGGTGAGTACTTGTCTGATCACCGGGGATATGGAGTAGGAGGTCTATGAGTGGATAAGTGCTCACCTGATGGATGAGATGGAGTAAGGGGGCCCATGAGTGTGTGAGTGACCTGGTCTGATCACTTGGGAGAAGGAGTGGGTGACTGATCATTTGATCACCCAGGAAATGAAGAAAGAAGTCTGGAGATGGAGTAAAGTGGTCTGTGAGTTGATAAATGCTCATCTGATCATACAGGAGATGAGGTTAGAGGTCTGTGAGTGGCTGAGTGCATTTTCTAATCACTCTGGAGATGGCGTGAGACATCTATGAGAAGGTAAGTAGTCATCTGATACATTTGGTGATGGAGTGAGATGTCTATAAGTGGGCGATTGTTCATCTGATAACTCTGGAGGTGTTGCATTGTGGAGATTATCACATTGCAGAAGTCCTGAAGCACATCACGTTTGTATTATTGATGGGTTTTATTTTGATATTTTTTATGTAAATTTTGTAGTTAACATTGAACAGAATTGAAGCACTTTATTGACGTACATGTGTGTTATGTAGGTTGGCTATCTACATATGTGATTTCCTACACGCTCAAGATACATTCAATATTTTTTTCACAATAGCACTTGTCTGAATATTGTAGAAGTGTACACGAGGAGTACATACACATACAGTACAATTAAATATAGACAGTTCTGATTTTTATCTTCCGATATACAGAAGAATCTTTTCTGTGCTGTAGCACCATCTGATAGAAGATCCAAGCAGTGACGGCTCAGTGTGGCAGAACTGGAATCTTTGTTAAAATGGATCTTTCAATAAAAACAAGAATTTTAAGGAATATTGTCAGGAAACACATAGTGTGGATCTTTAGAACAATTTAATCTACATAAAAGGAAAGCGCAATATTTCCAAATTTTATATTTTTAGTCTCGAATATTTGCTTTATGAATAGCAGGTAATACAAGGTGCTCCCATGAAACTTTGCAGGGTCACCTGGGTCTTCCAAAGGTAGAATACAGCAGTATCTTCTCCCTTTGTGACTATCTGTTTAAATGAAACTATACAATGCCGGGGAGAGAGTCCCTCCTCCAACTCATTCAGTTGGGTGTGTAATTTGCATGTAAAATAAAAAAGTATTTCCAAGCTCAACTTACCAACCAGCCTGCGACCAACCAAATTAACCTGCCTAACAGTATGCGTTTAAAAACAGGGGTTTAGTTGCACACATTTGCAAATACGTGCATAAGCTGCAGGCCACGGCAAGGCACCCTGTATCCTCCAGACCCTGTATCCTGCAGATCCTCTAACTTTGAAGAGTCTCCACAGTGGGAGCACATGTATTTTAATGGATAGGTGAAGGGCAGATGACTGGAGGGAGCCCCACCTTCCTTAAAGGCGCAGGAGCACACTGAACACCCAGCACATTGCACAATGGCAGCAAAGTTGTCAGTGCGTTGCCTGACCAATATGTCAACAATACAAAAAAAGGGTCACTGCCCCCACCTATAACTGGTCTTCACAGCAAGGAGCATTGGAAGGGCAAAGGCATAACTGCAAGACCAGTTATAGGTGGGGGCAGTGACCTTTTTTTTTGTATTGCGTAATTTGCAGTTTATACATATACATGTGAACCATTCATAGGGCTGGACCAACCTACTCCCAATTGGCCCATCGTTTCCAGGATAAGATCAATTTGTATTCATCCAGATCACAGGAGAAAATGTCCCAAGACCAGCAGGAGCATTCACAGGACTCTATAAACAATGCTGCTCACCTAGCTCTGGAGTATTCTGTGAAATTATATTTTTCTATGCGTTTCTTCATCTTCGCGTTCTCCATTCTGCACATATCTTATGCCCTGTACACACGATCGGACATTGATCGGACATTCCGACAACAAAATCCATCTGATTTTTTTCCGACGGATGTTGGCTCAAACTTGCATACACACGGTCGCACAAAGTTGTCGGAAAATCCAATTGTTCTGAACACGGTGACCTAAAACACGTACGTCAGGTCTATAAACAGGGCAATAGCCAGTAGCTTTCGTCTCTTAATTTATTCTGAGTGTAGCGCTAGTAGATTTTCAATCTACCACTTATATGTAAATTTAGTGGGTCATCTGTTCTGTACATAGTTTAGATTCAATCTATTGTTAAATTAGCCTCTGTTCCAGTTTGGCTGTGTTGCGTGCAGTTTCACACTGTGCCTGCGGATGTCATTGTCACCCTAGATCGGTGTTGGAAAGCAACAAGCTGAAGTATATGAGTGCTCTTCTTTCCCAGAGACATCTCGGCAGAGGTGGTCCTCTGTATTGCATTCTGGGAGAGGGTATTTATGGGACAGACGCCATGTGCTAGGGGAGAGTTCTACCTCGTGGCCCTCCGGGCTGGTCAGTTCTACCTTGTGGCCCTCCGGGCTGGAGGGCTGCGTTGCTGCAGCCATGCAAGTAGGCCCAGAAGCCTGTCTGGGGCCTACTATTGCTGGGATGGTCCTGTGCTGTCTGTCCTGCAGGAAGAAGCCAGACAATTGAGAAGATCCAGGGGAGGACCCATCTTGGAAGGGACCATGCATAAGGCTGGTCTTAAGAAGGGCCTGGTGACTCGATTGGAGGACGCATCTTAATCTAATCTACCGCACAAGTACTTTTTTTGATTGAAAAATGTATACTTTATTTTGCAAGAAAATATACAAAAAAACAAATACTTAAACAGGGTACATCCAATCTGTACTGCGACGCAGCGCATAAATACACTACATTACAATACATCGCCAAGCATACCAATAAATTACGTTCATCCTGCGGTATGATGCCTAATGTGTTGTGCAGAGTAGTAATACCCCGAAACATCACATCATGCATGACGCAGCATTACCCTGAAAGCAGTACTTAAAAAACATTACACAAAAAAGTCCAGTCATACAGTCAAATAACATTCAAATGGGCAACGGGTGTGTGATGGGGGGGTGGAGAAGGTGGGGCAGGGGAGGGAGTAAAGAGTTCACAGGCCCGAAGCTTTATTTGAACTGCCAAAGGATACACGGGGGAGAGGGGGGGGGATGGGGAAATCTTCAGACCTCCTCTTCCTCCTTGAAGTCCATCAGGTGATAGTCTCTGAGCAGACTACCGCACAAGTACTGCCACATCCTGTGGCAGAGTATCGTACAGTTTTGTTTCACTCAAGTCTGTGGCAGAGACTTTTTGTTCGTGCTGCGCTCCGGCTGCTAGGTTAGTGAGAGAGAACTATCCGGGCGGGCAAAGATTTAATCCTGAACTGAAGATACATTCATGCCTGAGATTTCAATTCCTTAGTGCTACACCAAGAAAAGGTATTTGAACTTCCCTGCAACTCTTCTTCTACCTCGTTCCTGCTACTTCTTCCAGTTATCTCCCATTAAAGCATTGGAAAAGTACTAAAGTGACTGGTGCCTACATCGTCGAATAAGAAGCTCAACGTTGACTCTAATAGGGCGTACACACGGTCGGACTTTGTTCGGACATTCCGACAACAAAATCCTAGGATTTTTTCCGACGGATGTTGGCTCAAACTTGTTTTGTCTACACACGGTCGCACAAAGTTGTCGGAAAATCCGATCATTCTAAACGCGGTGGCGTAAAACACGTACGTCGGGACTATAAACGGGGCAGTGGCCAATAGCTTTCATCTCTTTATTTATTCTGAGCATGCGTGGCACTTTGTCCGTCGGATGTGTGTACACACGATCGGAATTTCCAACAACGGATTTTGTTGTCGGAAAATTTTATCTCCTGCTTTCCAACTTTGTGTGTCGGAAAATCCGATGGAAAATGTCCGATGGAGCCCACACACGGTCGGAATTTCCGACAACACGCTCTGATCGGACATTTTCCATCGGAAAATCCAACCGTGTGTACGGGGCATAAGTCTGGTATTGGTGAAACTACAGGTAAAAAGGTGATGGTAACAGCCCGCTTTGAATCAGCAGCTCCACCGTGAGTTATTGCTACATGTAGGGGCGTCGTCCAGGATTGTTTGTCGTTGCCCTAAGCAGCCCTGAGAAGTATTTCACCGAGAGTCTATGTAAAAAAAGGTTTCTGGACTTTGTCACTTTCGCCAGGAAAAGAAGGGGTTAAACTGCAGGATTACATTTCTGATTGCGTAGGCTGTGGGTGAGAAGTAAAAGCCCGGGAGCTACGTGATCAGAGGTACAAGTGGGAGGAGCCACATCTACTTGTTGCCGCGTGGGACGCGGGTGTGTGAGTCTGGCCCCAAAGGAGAAAAGAGGCCTCGTGATTGTAGTGAGAGGATCAGAGTGCAACCATGTCTTCTTTTCCATTCGTCAACGATTGGGTCCAAGATGTTCCCTACAAGTACCGCTATGGGTGCTATGCTAACTGGAACCCTGCTGACAGATACCGGCATTCGTTTGAAGCCACAGGGGCGGTTCGTACTATACGCCGTTGGAGATATTGAAGGGCTGGGCATGCTTTGCCATAAGTGTGAAGGACTGGCCATACATCTCCGTCCATTTGTCCGATGTTTGCAGTGCGGAGAATATTTGTTCACAGTGGAGCAATCTAAAATGTCGCCCCATGCTTATCGTGTGGATTGGGCTACAGGGATCGCTACAGTGGAAACTACTGCCATTGCTGCTGGAGAGCAACAGGCCGTGATCTCATCTGCTACCGTGAGTGTTCCCGAGGGAGATGTCGCTGTTACCGCTTCATCAGTGGACATCACCTTTATTTTTGCTTCTACTACACCTATCCCCGCTGCACCTGTCCAAAGGAAGGTGGGATATGTGAAGGCTTCCCGCGGCCGTGGTTGAGGCCTGCCCCAGAGACTACCTGAACGGGAGCCAGAGGAATACATGGATCTGGAGAAGTCCACGTCAGGAACGGGTGAGAGATCAAAGGGGAACATATCTGGGACTCTTTGTAAATATTTGCCAGTGGAAGAGTTGAGAGACTCGGAGATAAGTTCTATGTCAAATCTCTCCGGTGATGATGATTTGTTTGAAACAATGTCACGGGAACTATTGTGGGCCCAGGGTGAAGATGTTGCTTCTGCCCTTACTTTCTCAGAATGGATAGCCATGGATTCTGGGAAGACATCACCTTGTGTGGAGCCGCACAGTACTACCAAAGAGACATTGGCTAAAGTTGTTAGTTTGCTTGAGTTTGAGCCGACGCCCATCGGATCTATGGTGCGCAAATCACCAAATTCTTGTGTGCCTCCTGGTTTGGGGAAAAACAGAGCTTTACCTAGACTTGCCCATTTACAGAGAGTGCTCACCAAACGTGTTGCCACAGAATATGGTCTGGAATTTCCCTATGTTACTCAGAAAATTATGCAGGAAACTGAGGCCAACTGAAAACAGTAGAAGAAAATATATTACAGCACACACATGCAAAAAAGACATTTACCTCAAGCAAGGCTAGTTTAAAACACCTAAGCATTTCTAGAAAAACATTTTCAAAAAATATGGGGATTTGGTCACACCATATTGCTATATGGTGCTAAGCCCACTTACTGCGACAAAGTACCCCATAATCAGTGGGTCCTACACTATCCATGGAGTGGGAGAACCTGCATCTCTGAACCATGAGAGCTACACTCTTCTAAATGGGAGAATCATAAGGTCTCCACCCATGACACAAGTGGACACTAATTAAAGGTACTAATGTTATGTAGTGAGGTGCTCCGCACCCAAAAGGATTTGGTCAGAATCCATACAATACACAAACAAGATATTTGGGGGCACACTCTAAAAGATGCATTAAAGATGGTGCAGCCATAAGACCATACAGTAGAAGAAAATATATTACAGCGCACACATGCAAAAAAGACATTTACCTCAAGCAAGGCTAGTTTAAAACACCTAAGCATTTCTAGAAAAACATTTTCAAAAAATATGGGGATTTGGTCACACCATATTGCTATATGGTGCTAAGCCCACTTACTGCGACAAAGTACCCCATACCCCATTTTTTTTTTTCAACTGGAAACAGTGGTACCGTGAAGCTGTCTGGGACTATTTGTTTGTACCAGAACCTTTCCAGAAAGCTGGGTATTCTGCTGCTATGGATGAACGTTTCAATGGATGTTTGCTGCATTGGAACTATGGTCGGCACATCTATGCTGACAAGGTGGTCATTTGCAGACCGGGAAAAGATGACATTGTTTACTTTATCACTACCGTGGATAAACAAGGGAAGAAACTGACATTACCAGATCCCCGGTTTTATTGGTGATTTTGCAAAGAGACTGTTGTCTTCTATTCTTTTAAAAAAAAGAACTTTGGGGTATATAGCCAGATAGTGTCCGGGTTTGAAGAACTCCGTGGTCAAGAGATTTTATTCACCTCAGTGCTTCTATATCCAAAGACTTTTTGCTAGCTGGATTTTCTTTTACTGAAAGAATATAATTTGCCCAGAGATAGGGATGGACTTTTCAAGTTACTTTTAGTTTATTTTCATTAGAAGGGAAATAGTTGGGGAAGAAAGTGTCATTCTCTGGGGAATGAGGCTTTGCTCCTAAATTGTTTAGTGATGCTACTGTACATTTTTGTGTGTGTTTAACTTTGTTTCTTTCAGGAACAACTAGATCTCCTATCAAGCTGTTAGGCCTTTCAGCTAGGTAGATAGTGGGGTTTTGTGACATGACTAATGTGACTTCTTTTGCTGATGTGAATATGTTGTTGTATAAATGTTTGAAACTGTAAGATTTCTATACTGTCTCTCCTTCCTCCTATCCAAGTTTTAAGTTCAAATACCTACTCTCAGGCTTGAGAGTCATATTTTGGCAGACGTTGAGGACAACGTCTATTGTAGTGGGGGGAGTATGTAGCGCTGGTAGATTTTTTAATCTCTACCATGTGCTAGGGGAGAGTTCTACCTCGTGGCCCTCCGGGCTGGAGGGCTGCGTTGCTGCAGCCATGCAAGTAGGCCCAGAAGCCTGTCTGGGGCCTACTATTGCTGGGATGGTCCTGTGCTGTCTGTCCTGCAGGAAGAAGCCAGACAATTGAGAAGATCCAGGGGAGGACCCATCTTGGAAGGGACCATGCATAAGGCTGGTCTTAAGAAGGGCCTGGTGACTCGATTGGAAGACGCATCTTAATCTAATCTACCACTCAAGTACTGCCGAGTTGGCTTAAAGGTTCTGGTACTGTGTTTGCTATTTACCAAAACCTAATACATCCTGTGGCAGAGGATCGTACAGTTCTGTTTCACTCAAGTCTGTGGCAGAGACTTTTTGTTCGTGCTGTGCTCCGGCTGCTAGGTTAGTGAGAGGGACCTATCCGGGCGAGCAAAGATTTAATCCTGAACTGAAGATACATTCATCCCTGAGATTTCAATTCCTTAGTGCTACACCAAGAAAAGGTATTTGAACTTCCCTGCAACTCTTCTTCTACCTCTTTCCTGCTACTTCTTCCAGTTATCTCCCATTAAAGCATTGGAAAAGTACTAAAGTGACTGGTGCCTACATTGTCGGATAATAAGCTCAACGTGAACTCTAAGTCTGGTATTGGCGAAACTACAGGCAAAAAGGTGACGGTAACAGCCCGCTTTAAATCAGCAGCTCCACCGTGAGTTATTGCTACATGAGCATGCGTGGCACTTTGTGCATCGGATTTGTCTATACATGATCGGAATTTAAAGGATCGGATTTTGTTGTCTGAAAATTTTAGATCCTGCTAGTTACTACTGTTAGACTGACAGTATTGTTCAGTGCAGTAGAACCTGATTGGATGACAGTGATGATTCTTCCTAACCCATGTGCTGGATGTCCTAGGAAGCTAATATAAGCCCTGTCCGTGTCATCTTTCCCCTTTTTATTAGGTATAAATTGATCTGAACGGTCACCATTTTTGCTTAGTTGGATTTGGTGCAGACACACATTGGGGTTCCTCAGCTGCTTTGGACAACGCTGGACATCTGGTGTGTTGCTGTTCCCTGTAAAGAGGAGAGGGGGCCTCCAGGTGACCTTCTCTTCATGTATACATTGTGAGATATGTCCTATAGTTGGAAAGCCAGATAATTTAGAGTTGGGGATCACACCAATCAGCTTTAACAAGTGCACTTTTCAGAGTTAGAGATCACAACTATCAGAGTTATAGATCCTACTTCATCAGTTAGGGATGAATTTGCTGATGTGTACAACTAAAACTTCTGTTATAACCAGACATCTTGGAACAGTTTGTAGCACCCCTCAGACCCACAGAGGCATGGTGGTACCCCCAGAGACAGGGTGGGCTGACATTTCACCTCAGGTAGTAGTAGTAGTTTAGAATACATAGGTAATAGACATTGGTGAGACGTGAACAGATGAACACTGGTCACTTTAAGATGAAAACAAAAAGGAGTTTATTAGCTCACACTAAAACTCCAGGGTGAGAGGCTAAGGGCACAAGACACCTATAAACTTGCAGTCTCCAAAAAGGGGAAAATCAGTACCTACTGTCTTCATAGATAGAGAACCTTGATGCTGACCCACATTATCTGACTGTACCTCCTGACTGTAAAGCACTTGATAAATCATTTGCACCACCCCGGGAAGAAGACTCCAATAAGGGTCCAAGATCCACATCCAAGCTTCTCATGCCCTTCATCACATCTGGAGATCCTACATGACATCTCAATCCCCCCAGCTAGGACTCAAACGCAGGAGAAGACTCCATACCCCTGTGAGGTCCAAACTCCACCTCTAAGCTTCTCCAGGCACTCATCACATTAGGAGGTCCTCCATGACATCTCAATTCCCATGTCACACCAGCTAGGACTTAAACACAGGAGAAGACTCCATACCCCTGTGAGGTCCAAACTCCACCTCTAAGCTTCTCCAGGACCTCATCACATTAGGAGGTCCTCCATGGCTACTTAATCCCCAAACTACACAAGCTAGGCCACATGCCCAGACCTTTGCCTAGCCACATGGTCATGCTCTCTGGTATCAGGCCTAGGAGATCTCAGTAGCTAAACACACCTCTCCCCTAGGCGGGAGGACAGGGAGGGCTCCTGAGGTCCCTCCCTGGATATTTATACCCTCACCCAGACTGCACCAGTGGCAAGGGAACTTTTACTGGTTGTCCAGGGAAAGATAAATATTCATAGCTCTGGTTAGTTTAGCTCTCATGCTATTTCCAGAGGCAGCAGCACCATATGCTGGCAGCAGAAGGACGCACTAGAATTCTAGGAGAAACCTAAGGCTGGCCATACATTATGCATTTTTCTTTTTCTTCTAGGGAAGTTGAAGGGAAAAAAATAATTTCTGTCCTTTCACTATGCTTTCTGTACCTTCTTTTGTTTTGTTTTTTGTGCATTTTGTTGTTATTTAACTTTTGACAGAATTATACTGTATTATTTTCTTTATTCTTTGTATAAATTTATATAGCTTTTTAAAAATCAAATAATAAAATACACAAAAAAACACAGTATTGTTTTTTCTGAAGTAAGACAATGGTATTCACCTATGTATATACATTATTTATATTTTTAATTTTAAGTTAAATATTATTTAATATTAATTATTTATTATAAGTATAATACACTTTGAAACAATATGACATTTTGCATATAATGTTATAAATAAATAAATAAATAAATAAAACTCTGTCTTTTTATCGTTGTTTCCTTTTCTTTTACTATTTGACCTTTTTCATACAAAATTGTATTTTTTTCTTTTGCATTTTTTTTAATGAATAATTATTATGAAAAGTTATTTATTGTAATTATAATATACTTTGAAAAGATTTGACATTTTGATTAGAATGTTATAAAATAAAATAAACCTCTGACGTTTCACTGTTGTTTCCTTTTGTTTTGGTGCATTTTGTTGCTATTTGACTTTTTTGCACAGTCAAAAAAATGTAGAGTGCAACAAAAAAAAATATTTTCTTTTATTATTTTTTGTACATTTTTTATGTAAAAAAAAACCTAATAATAAAATACACACAAAAAATAAAAAAAAAACATATTTTTTTTTCTGTGGTAGGATGATGATATATTGTAAATGATTCAAGTTCATTAATTATGAATAATTATTTATTGTAAGCATAACATAATTATTTGACATTTTGATTATAATATTATACAAAAAATAAATAAAAAAAAAACTTTCTATAAAGGTCTGTGTGAGGTATAGTAAATAAAATCTGCTGATTGTCCACCATGAGTTAATGAGATATATGATAATAGTATTTCTGTATTCAGTGATGTGGATAGCTGAGTCTCAGTGGAGATCTGCCGGGGTCGGTGATAATCAGCTAAAAGTTTTAATTACCAGACCTTAATATGTCCGAGGTCTAAGTGGCCTCCAGAGCTCCAACTGTTTACTAAGCAAAGGGTCCTTAGGGACCGCCCCCGAGGATTCCCTGAACATTACAGAGCCACTGATCAGACAATTAATGATGACTCGATAGAGCGGTGATCGGGAACAGAGCACTGCCCAGAGGACACAGCGGTCTCTCTACAGCCTTCATTACACTGACTGAGGCTGGAAAGGAATGTCCAGCTTGTTAGGATAATTGTCACAGAGGAGGATGCTCGGGGGAGGGAGGCAGAGCAGTGATCACAATCTGTAATGATAATTAGACCATTATGTCCTGCAAGACCTGATCAATTCATTCAGAGCCAGATAAAATATAAAAATATAAAAAAAAAAAAAAAAAGAGACATGCTTACAACTCACTAAACATAGCTAAGACCCTTCAAAATTGAGAAATTCTTTGAAATATTGAACATTTTCAGGTCCTGCATATGTACACCCCTTATGTACCGGAGACATTTTCCTAATTTAGTTATGAGCCTTATATTGTATTACCAAATTAAGAGAGACATAGAAGAGTGATGGAGGACCAAGCTGTCCATCAAGTGGTCTGCCCATTTTATTAATTTATTTTTTGGTTTTGCTTTTTTTTTTATTCATAGTGTCTGAGTAGATGTATACTTTTATATGTTTCTGATTTGTTTAAACTTTATACATTTACTCAGGCAAGGAGAATAAAAGAAAAAAATGGCTTAATTTATAATATCTATCTATCTATCTATCTATCTATCTATCTATCTATCTATCTATCTATCTATCTATCTATCTATCTATCTATCTATCTATCTATCTATCTATCTATCTATCTATCTATCTATCTATCTATCTATATAGATAGATAGATAGATAGATAGATAGATAGATAGATAGATAGATAGATAGATAGATAGATAGATATATAGATATAGATATACAGTATCTGACAAAAGTGAGTACACCCCTCACGTTTTTGTAAATCTTTTCTTCTATCTTTTCATGTGACAACAATGAAGAAATTACACTTTGCTACAATGTAAAGTAGTGACTGGTGAAGTTTTAGGATAGGGGAACGCCAGACCCCGCCCTTACTTTTTTACCCCTCCCACTTCTAATAAGCTCCACCCCTTATATAATCCACCAATTCCGTCCCCTGTATTGCACTTGCTTCCACCCATAGTCTCAGGAGTATACAGCTCAGCATCACAGGACAGAGAATACAGCTCAGCATCACAGGACAGAGTATATAGCCCCAGAATCACAGGACAGAGTATACAGCCCCAGCATCACAGGACAGAGTATACAGCCCCAGCATCACAGAACAGAGTATACAGCCCCAGAATCACAGGACAGAGTATACAACCCCAGCATCACAGGACAGAGTATACAGCTCAGCATCACAGGACAGAGTATACAGCTCAGCATCACAGGACAGAGTATACAGCCCCAGAATCACAGGACAGAGTATATAGCTCCAGCATCACAGGACAGAGTATACAGCCCCAGCATCACAGGACAAAGTATATAGCTCCAGCATCACAGGACAGAGTATACAGCCCCAGCATCACAGGACAAAGTATATAGCTCCAGCATCACAGGACAGAGTATACAGCCCCAGAATCACAGGACAGAGTATATAGCTCCAGCATCACAGGACAGAGTATACAGCCCCAGCATCACAGGACAAAGTATATAGCTCCAGCATCACAGGACAGAGTATACAGCCCCAGCATCACAGGACAAAGTATACAGCTCCAGCATCACAGGACAGAGTATACAGCCCCAACATCACAGGACAGAAGTATACAGCCCTAGAATCACAGGACAGAAGTATACAGCCCCAGAATCACAGGACAGAAGTATACAGCCCTAGCATGAAAGGACAGAGTATACAGCCCCAGAATCACAGACAGAAGTATACCGCCCTACAATCACAGGGCAGAGTATACAGCCTTAGAATCACAGGACAGAGTATACAGCCCTAGCATCACAGGACACAGTATACAGCCCTAGCATCACAGGACAGAGTATATAGTTCAGCCTCACAGATCAGGGTATATAGATCAGTATTACAGATACAGTATATAGATCAGTATTACAGATATGGAAAATAGATCAGCATTACAGATAGCATATAGATTAGCATTACAGATCAGGGTATATAGAATAGCATCACAGGTGGGGCGGATGCAGAGTCTAGTCTCGGGAGGGGCACTGCTAGAAAATAAGATGTTGCTTACAGAACTGTACGCCATTTTGTGCAACAGCCAGCGAAGGCGCGCACTCTGATTGGCCAGAGGGGGAGCCAATCAGCGGGTCTGGTGGAAGCGATGTCCACCGGCCACCAGTGATCACTTCCCACAGTAATAGAACAGCGGTCTGCCAATGCTATCTGTAAACAAGGCAGACCGCCGTTCTGTCAGAGATGTACAGAGTGACCTTGTGTTCCTGCTAGGGGGCGATCAAGGGGTTAACTGTGTTCTCTAGGTGTGTTCTAACTGTAGGGGGGGTGGGACTGTCTAGGAGGAGAGAGAGATCGATGTTCATACTTAGTATGTACACACAATCTGTCTCCTCTCCCCTAAGAGAATCGGGATTTGTGTGTTTACACACACACAGATCCCAGTTCTCGCTCTGTCACGAGCGATCGCGAGTGCCCGGTCATCGCGCCCGCCAGGCACTCACATCGGCTCTGGACACACGCTGCGGGCATGCCCTAGTGGCCAAAAGGTGAAGCGACCTAAGGTAACGTTGTTTCGCCCAGCCGTGCCATTCTGCAGCAGTGAAAATACGGCGGCTGGTTGGCAAACAGTTAAGAAGTGGCTGTCTGACAAGGTTCCTTTATACTGATCCACGATTTCTGTATTTTAATAATTTTTATGGGTTATTCATTTAATATATGGGATATATGTGACATTTTGGGATCATAAAGAGGCTTATACGTTATATTCTGACCTTTTACCAGTTCATCTCATGACCAGTGGTGGCGCCTGAGTGTTTTTTCCGGTTTTGGCTTATGTTTAACCACTTAAGGGCCGAGCCTCTTTTTGACAGTTGTTGTTAACAAGTTAAAATCTTTTTTTTTTTTGCTGAATAATTACTTTTCCCTCAAACATTATATATATATTTTTTCTAACACCCTAGAGAATAAAATGACTGTTGTTGCAATACTTTCTGTCACACCGTATTTGCGCAGCGGTCTTACAAGCGCATTTTTTGGGGGAAAAAATACACTTTTTAAATTAAAAAATAAAACAGTAAAGTTAGCCCAATTTTTTCTTATAATATGAAAGATAATGTTACGCCGAGTAAATTGATACCCAATGCGTCACGCTTCAAAATTGCGCCCGCTCGTGTAATGGCGACAAACTTTTACCCTTAAAAATCTCCATAGGCGACGTTTAAAAATTTCTACAGGTTACCAGTTTTGAGGGCTAACGATCGCGGCGATACCTCACATGTGTGGTTTGAACACCGTTTTCATATGCGGGCACGACCTGTGATTCACTTCACTTCCGTTGTTCACTTCTGCGCGCAAGCTCATCTGGACAGGGCGCTTTAAAAAATAAAACATTTTTCTTATTATTTATTTTACTTTTAATTTTTTATTTTGACATTGTTTTTTTTTTTTTTTTTAAATATGGTCATTTTTATTCCTATTACAAGGGATGTAAACATCCCTTGTAATAGAAAAAAGTATGACAGGACCTCTTAAATATGAGATCTGGGGGGTCAAAAAGACTTCACATCTCATATTTACACTAACATGCAATTAAAATCAAAATGTCACTTGAAAAAAAAAAATGTCTCCTGTAAGAGCTATGAGCGGAAGAAACGTTTTACGTCGCTTCCGCCCCCCCCATGTTATGGAGCCAAGCGGGGGTCATCTTCCCCTCAGCCAGCAGTCAGGCTTCCACGGGAAAGGACGCAATCGTGTCTGCCGCTACCGGCGGGTGGGCACCTCTCCCGCCGCCGATAAAAGTGATCCCGCGCCGAATCCTCAGCATAGACCACTTTTATCTCAAAGAGAAACGCACGGCATTCACGAAAATAAGGGGGTTATGGCAGCTAGCTGCTACCATAACCCTGGTATTTAGTGTCAAAGTACCGACGTGCCGGTATGTCGTTTTGTGTGAAGTGGTTAACAATGAGGCGTGGACAGCAATGTCCAGACACCATAGTACTTCCTCCTTGTTTTATCATAACGGGAAGTGACATGGAGACATAGGATGCACGTCGGCTTACAGGTCAGACCATCCGCCCTGCGTTCACCTAGGAGCCCCACATTAATATCTGCAGCTTGAGATTTGGCTGGTTTGGAGCCGGAGAAACTTGATCTTTTAGATTTAAATCAAAGATTATATCTTTTTTACCAATGTATTAATAAAATGTGCTACTTTTCTATAGGTGATATTGTTTTTCATTGTTTCAGGCACCTCAAAAGTCCCCCATTCCAATTTCCAATTTTGTTTCAATCAATTTGGGATGTGGTGCCTTGCTCCACCTATCCTTGGCTGATTTACCATATTTTTTAAAAGATTACCTTAACCAGAGTTTGCTTCCAGACTTCACACCAGTCTCTGTTCTAGTAGCAGTGACACCATCACTGTGCTGTACAGAGCCTGAACTGTGTGTGGGGGGGGTGCCACCCACTACAGGCTTCCTGAGGGAAAACTATAGAAGGGGCAGAGACAAGACCAGTCACCCTACACAAGGAGAGAGAGCATAGATGTGGGAGGGACCCAGCAGGCCACATGCCCTCAACATGGGGAGGGTGCTTTGGGGTAGCCCCCCAAAGCACCTTGTCCCCATGTTGATGGGGACAAGGGCCTCATCCCCACAACCCTTGCCCGGTGGTTGTGGGGGTCTGCAGGTGGGGGGCTTATCGGAATCTGGAAGCCCCCTATAACAAGGGGACCCCCAGATCCCGGCCTCCCCCTGTGTGAAATGGTAATGGGGTACAAATGTACCCCTACCATTTCACAAAAAAAGTGTCAAAAATGTTAAAAAAGACAATAGCCGGTTCTTGACAATTCCTTTAATAATATTTTCTTCTTTCCCCGCTTTTTCTTCCATCTTCTTCTGGTCTTCCTTTGGGTTTCTTCTTCTTCCTCCATCTTATTCTTCCTCTGCTTCTTCCTCTATCTTCCTCTGCTTCTTCCTCCGGTCTTCTTGATCTTCCTCCGGCATCTTTCTCGGGCTTCTTCTTCCCCGCTTCGTCCTCCAGACGATCCGCCTCAATGGGAAGCTCCTGCTGTGTGACGCTTCTGTTCTTGTGACAGCTCTTATATAACTGAGAGCGGGGCCACCTGGTGACCCCCCCCCTCTGATGCACCCCCCCCTGAAGGGTCTGGTATGGATTTGGAGAAGGATCCCTACACCATTTTTTTTTTTTTTAATTGGCGTGGGGTTCCCCTTAATATTGATACCAGACCCAAAGGGCCTTTTAATGGACTGTGGGGGAATCCCATGCCATTTTTTTCAATGACTTTTATGTGTATTGCCGGGTCCGACAATTCATTAATAGCCACAAGTACTTTTAAATAATTTTTTTTCCTTTAGAAATGTCATTTTGCTGTCAGACTGTTCTAAAAACGGGAAACATGCACCACTTTACAGGCATACTATAGACACCCCCCAGGTACAAAATTTAAAGGAATATTACACTTTTATTGTTTCACTTTAAGCATTATTAAAATCACTGCTCCTGAAAAAACGGCCATATTTAAAACTTATTTTTGCATTGATACATGTCCCCTGGGGCAGGACCCGGGTCCCCAAACACTTTTTATGACAATGCCATGAATATTAACCTTTAAAATTAGCACTTTTGATTTCTCCCATAGACTTTTAAAGGGTGTTCCGTGGCTTTCAAATTTGCCGCGAACACCCCAAATTCTTCGCCATTTGGCGAACGGGCTAACAGCCAATGTTCGACCCAAACATAAAGCTCATCGCTAGTCTGTGCTCAGCAGGATGAAAACAATGTTCAGCCATAGTGGTCAGTGGGAGGAGAAATGTCCTCTATGTGTTGTTACAGACAATGATATCGGGGTACAGGGATGTGGGGGGTCAGACAACACGCGGGGTATCAGCTTCTGTTGTATGTCCACAGAAATCACCCAGCACTTTGGCAGATTGTCAGGAGAACCCCAAGTTCCCAGCCCAGACAGGGGTAACAGCTGTATAACAGCACACACACTCTATTATCCCACCACTGCCACACACATGACAAGGATGAAAGACCACGGGAACTAGAAAACCAGGAGAGGACCTTGTATGCTGGAGGAGGGAAGGAGAGGGAGATTATTGTGATACACTTGGCAAAGTCTGCAATACCTCTGACCACCAATAGAGGGTGACTCCACTCATATCTTGCTGGCTGGCCACAGTCACACAGGCAGATACAAATCTTACATACAATCTGGTACACTCTAAGGATTGGGGATGAGTCTCATAATCAGCACACTCCTCTGGGGTTCCTCAGGCTCCCCTATAAGCTAGTATCCTTGTGTTACTCACTCTTCCCACTATCCATGTACACCCCACACCAGACACACAACATGGGGGCAGTGAGGGGACAGGGGGGAGTGGGGTGAACAGGGAGGCAGTTGGGGGGACAGGGAAGTAAACAGGGACGTGGAGGGGACGGGTGGGCAGTGAGAAGTAAGTGGGAGGAAAAAATGCCTGTTATCTGTGGTCAGTGGGGGGGTTGTTATTATTTAATCAAATAAATAGTGATCACTGAGGGGAAATGTTGGGCATTAGTGCTTAAGAAAAAAAAAGGGAACATAGGAGCTCAGTGGAGGGACTAGGGAGCAGGAGGATGGAAAGGGGGCATTAAGGATACAGAGGGGCATTGGGGGGACAGGGGGTTAGACATTGAAGAGAGTGGAGGCAGAGGGGTGGACAAAGGGCAGTGAAGGGGCAGAGGGCTGGACAGGGGAGCAGTGGGGGGACAAAGAGCTGGACAGTGGAGCAGTGGGGGGACAAAGGGCTGGACAAGGGGGCAGTGTGGGAGATAGAGGGCTGGACAGGGGGGCAGTGTGGGGGACAGAGGGCTGGACAGGAGGGTACTGAGGGGAACACATGGTAGGACAGGGGGCAGTAGGGGGATACATGGAAGGACAATGGGCAGTGGGGGGGCAGAGGTATGGGACGGGGGACAGAGGGATGGAATGGGGGTCATTGGGGGGACAGAGGTGTGGGAAGGGGGGACAGAGAGGTAGATAGGGGCAGTGTGGGGACAGAGGGGTGTACAGGGGGGCAGTAGGGGAATAGAGGGGAGAGGGGGCAGTGGGGGGAAACACAAGGCTGTACAGGGGGCAGTGGGGGGCACAGAGGGGAACAGAGGGGGTGTGGGGGACACAGGGTGGACAGGGGGGCTAGTGGGGGGACAGAAGGGATGGACTGGGGGCAGTGGGGGGACAGAAGGGAGGGATGGATGGATGGGGGGCAGTAATAGGACAGAGTAGATGGACAAGGAGCAGGGTTAGGACAGAGGGGATGGACAAAGGGGTGCATAGGGACAGAGGGCTGGACAGGGGGCAGTGGTGGGACAGAGGGGATGAACAAATGAGCTGCGGGGGGGACAGGGGACAGTTTGGGGACAGAGGGCAGTAGGGAAACACATGGGAAGACAGGGGGGCAGTAGGGGGACACATGGGAGGACAAGGGGGCAGTGGGGGGACAATGGGCTGGACAGGGGGGCAGTGTGCATAAAAGGATGGCTGGACAGGGGGGTAGTGAGGGGAACACATGGGAGGACAGGGGGCAGTAGGGGGACACAGAGGTGTGGGCAGAGGGACAGAGGGATGCACAGGGGAGCAGTAGGGGAACAGAGGGGAGAGGGGGCAGTGAGTTGAAACACAGGACTGGATAGGGGGGCAGTACGGTGACACGGGGGTGGACAGAGGGGGCATGGAGGGTCACAGGGTTGGACAGGGGGGCAGTGGGGGGGAGAGAGGGCTGGACAGGGGGGATGGATGAGGGGGCAGTAGTAGGACAGAGGGGATAGACAAATGCGCGTGTAGGAACAGAGGGTTCGATAGGGGGACAGTGGGGATGAACAGGTGAGCAGTGGAGGGGGGACAGGAGGGCAGTGTGGGGACAAAGGCCTGGACAGGGGGGCAGTGGGAGGAAAGAAGGGTGGAAAGAGGGCAGTAGGGAAACACATGGGAGGACAGGGGGCAGTAGAGGGACACATGGGAGACCTAGGGGGCAGTGGAGGGACAGAGGTGTGGGCAGGGGGCAGTGGGGGGACAGAGGAGTGGACAGGGGGCAGTAGGGGAACAGAGAAGAGAGGGGGCATTGGGGGGAGACACGGGGGTAGATAGGGGCCAGAGGGGAGGAGAGGGAGGCAGTGGGGGGACAGAGGTGTGGGCAGAGGGACAGAGGGGTGGATAGGGGGCAGTGGGGAGACAGAGGGGTGCACAGGGGAGCAGTAGGGGAACATAGGGGAGAGGGGGCAGTGGGGGGAAACACAAGGCTGGACAGGGGGCAGTGGGGGGCAGAGGGGGAAACAGAGGGGGTGTGGGGGACACGGGGTGGACAGGGGGGCAGTGGGGGGACACGGGGGTGAACAGAGGGACAGTGGGGGGACACAGGGGTGGACAGGGGGGATGGACAAGGGGTAGGACAGAGGGGATGGACAAAGGGGCATGTAGAGACAGAGGGGATAAACAGGTGATCAGTGAGGGGGCAGGGGGGAAGTGTGGGGACAAAGGGCTGGACAGGGGGCAGTGGGAAGACAGAGGGGAGAGGGGGCAGTGGGGGGGGAGACACAGGGCTTGACAGTGGGGCATTTGGGGGACACAGAGTTGGACAGAGGGGAAGTGGGGGGATACAGGGGTAGATAGGTGGGAAGTGGGGGGACAGAGGTGTGGGCAGAGGAGCAATGGCGGGACAGAGGGGCAGTGGGGGAACAGAGGAGTGGACAAGGGTGTCAGTTGGCAGACAGAGGTTTGGATGGGGTGATTTGGGAGATGATTACCTGGCCGATGATATCCTGTTCCGGAGGTTGATGTGGAGCTCCTCTGATAAGTCTTCTATGGTCTGGTGACTTCTGAATCTTCCCAGCACGGTGACTGGACATGAAGGGGGAAATCTTTCCAAACTCTCGGCTTCTCTTCCTCCTGCTCACAAGTGTAGCAGAGCTTTTTCCTTTATTACCTTGGCTCCGAAGCAACTGCTAATAATTTTCTTTCGGGCTTACCGTTACCATCTTCACAGTGTCCATCCTAGGGGTACTTATCACTCGCTCAATTGAAAACACTGGCTCCAACACTCCAAGTTTTATTCAGTAACAACATACGCAATAGTAAAGTAGAGGGTGAAAAGGGATTCAGGTACCTTGGATTTTGCGGTTTGAGGTAATCTCTACATCCAGAGAATAACACTCCCACAGCTGGATTCAGCAAACACCTGATAGGCCTACTCTCACTGACCTAGCAGCCGATGCGATGCTCGAACTCGGTCTCTGCCATAGACCTTACAATCTTAAGTGAACTAATTGTGGTGATCTACACAGTCTCTGCCACAGACCTTACAGTCTTGAATGAACTGACTGTGGTGTTTGATCCAAGATGCGTCTCCGACTGAGTTCCCAGGCTCTTCTCAAGATACCAGCCTTATGCTCGGTCATCTCCCGAAGAGTCCTCCCCTGGTCACTGCAATCCCTTGCTTCTTCCCGCAGGCCAGACAGCAACAAGACCATAATTCGGACCAATAGGCCACTAAGACTCTAATCCTTCCTTTAGTAGCTAGGCCTTAGGTCCTCAAACCTCAAGGCAAAACTTTAAGGAACCGTAGTCTCCCAAGCCAGGAGGGCCATGCGATGGGGAGCGCCAACCCCCCCCCCAGGCTTGGGGGTCAGGAGCGCGAACCGAAAACCAACCCCAAAAGATGGCGTCTGTCCCGTAAATACCCCTACCCAGAATATCCAGCGTGTGAACCACTCCCGAATAACTTCTGAGCAAAGAGTAGGCAATATGTTCGACCAGACTGTATTTCCCACATCCACCAATGATGACAGCACCACCCATGGCTGGATGAAAATCTGCACAGTCCAGCCAAACTGGTACAGAAACCATTACATTTAGGCAATAATAAGTTGAGCCTAACTGTAGCTTTAACTAATTTAAATTTCAAAAGAATAGCTTCTGCTCTTCAGGAGAAGGGCGCTACGCAAGTGTCCACAATCAGGGGAAAGTTCTCCTCTGTGTCCCAGATGGAGGCTTCTTGTCCTGGCTGAGAAATGTGAGGGATGTTCTGTGTCTGCACTAGGGATGAGCCAAACACACCCCGGTTCGGTTCGCACCAGAACCTGCGAATGGACCGAAAGTTTGTGGGAACTTTAGAACTCCATTAAAGTCTATGGGACTCGAATGTTCAAAATAAAAAAGTGCTAATTTTAAAGGCTAATATGCAAGTTATTGTCCTAAAAAGGATTTGGGGACCCGGGTCCTGCCCCAGGGGACATTTATCAATGTAAAAAAAAGTTTTAAAAACTGAAGTTTTTTCGGGAGCAGTGATTTTAATGATGCTTAACCACTTGCCGCCCGCCCTATTATCAAATGACGGTGGCAAAGTGGTTTGATATTCCTCACCGGACGTCATATGACGTGATCAGGAATATCGAGCCGCTGCGCGCCCCCGGGGGCGCGCATCACGGCGATCGTTTTTGCGGGGTGTCAGTCTGACACCCTGCAACACCGATTTAGGTAAAGAGTCTCCAACGGACACTCTTTACCACGTGATCAGCCGTGTCCAATCACGGCTAATCACGATGTAAATAGGAAGAGCTGGTGATCGGCTTTTCCTCACTCGCATCTGACAGACGCGAGTAGAGGAGACCCGATCGGCTGCTCTCCTGACAGGGGGGTCTGTGCTGATTGTTTATCAGCACAGCCCCCCCTCAGATCCTACCCAGGACAACCAGGGAAGCCACCCAGGACCACCAGGGAAGCCATCCACACTGGACCACCAGGTATGCCCCTAGAGCCCCAGGGAAATGCCACTGTGTGCCCAGGCAGCTGCCAATCTGTGCCCAGGCAGCTGCCAATCAGTGCCCACTTCAATGCCTACCACTGCCAGTGCCACCAGGGATGCCCATCAGTGCCTCATATCAGTGCCGCGTATCAGTGCCCATCAGTGCCACGTATCAGTGCCCAGCAGTGCTGCCTTTCATTGCCCATCAGTGTCGCCTATCAGTGCCCATCAGTGCCAACCAGTGCCACCCATCAGTGCCTATCAGTGCCGCCTACCAGTGCCCATCAGTGCCGCATATCAGTGCCCATCGTCAGTGCCCGCGCTGAAAGCTGAAAATTGGTCTGGGCAGGAAGGTGTATAAGTGCCCTGTATTGAAGTGGTTAAAGTGAAAAAAAAAGTGTAATATTCCTTTAAATATCGTACCTGGGGGGTGTCTATAGTATGCCTGTAAAGTGACGCGTGTTTCCCGTGCTTAGAACAGTCTGACAGCAAAATGACATTTCTAAAGGAATAAAAGTCATTTAAAACTGCTTGCGGCTTTAATGTAATGTCGGGTCCTGGCAATATAGATGAAAATCAGTGAGACAAACAGCATGGGTACCCCCCAGTCCATTACCAGGCCCTTTGGGTCTTGTATGGATATTAAGGGGAACCCCGCACCCAAATTAAAATAAGGAAAGGTGTGGGGCCACCAGGCCCTATATACTCTGAACAGCAGTATACAGGCGGTGCAAACAAGACAGGGACTGTAGGTTTGTTGTTAAGTAGAATCTGTTTGTAATTTTGAACTAGTAAATTTTTAACCAGTTGCCGCCCGCCCACCGTCATATGACGGCAGCACAAAACGGTCGCCCATGGGGGCACGCACTGCGGCGATCGTGGCCCAGCAGTGATCGTGGCCACACCGTGTTGCTAGGACATGGTGTGACACTGATCTCTGTAAAGAGCCGCTGCTCTTTAACCATGTGATTGGCTGTGTCCAATCACAGCCGGTCACATGTAAACACGGAGATGCCGGTAATCGGCTCTCCTTCCCTTACACTGACAGAGTGCGAGGAGAGGAGAGCCGATCAGCGGCATCTCCTCACAGGGGGACAGCTAGGGAAGTAATCAGGGAACTGGTCATCAGTGCCCTGATTACAAGATATAAATAAAGATATAAATAAAGTGCCACAAACAAATAAAACACCATGCCCACCAATGCCAGCATACAGTGCCCACCAATGCCAGTGATCAGAGCCCACCAGTGGCAGCTATCAGTGCCCACACTGCCCACAAGTGCCACAAATCAGTGCCCATTAGCCATGCCAGTCAGTGCTGGCAATTAGTGCCACCTATCAGTGCTGCCCATCATTGCCCATCACTGCTGTCCATCAATGCCCATCAGTGTTGCCCATCAGTGCCACCCATCAATGCCCATCTGTACCGCCTATCCATGCCGCCTATCCGTGCCCACCAGTGCCACCTCTCACTGCCCCCCACTGCCACCTATCAGTGCCCACCAGTGCCGTCTATTAGTGCCCATCAGTGCCACCTAACAGTGCCCATAAGTGCCGCCTCATCAGTGCCCTTAAGTGCCACCTCATCAATGCCCACCAGTTCAGCCTATCAGTGCCCATCAGTGTCGCCTCATCAGTGCACATCAGTGAAGGCGAAAAATCACTTAGTTACAAAATTTACTGACAGAAAAAAAGTAAAAAAACCTTTTTTTTTCAAAATTTTTGGTCTTTTTTTTGTAAAAAATAAAAAACCCAGCAGTGATTACATACCAGCAAAAGAAAGCTCTATTTGTGTGAAGAAAATGATAAAAAATGTGTTTGGGTACAGTGTTGCATGACCGCGCAATTGTCATTCAAAGTGCGACAGCGCTGAAAGCTGAAAAATGGCCTGGGCAGGAAGGGGGTGTTCGTGTTCATTAAAGTGTAGCTCCAGCCAAAAAATCTATTTTTAAGCTTTTTGGAAAACATAGGGAAGGGTTATCACCCCTGTGACATTTGTTTTGCTGTCTGTGCTCCTCTTCAGAAGATTTCACCTCACTTTCTGTCCCAATGACAAATGTTTTTTTTTTTAATTTGGGGTTTTTGAAACAAGGATTGTTGATAAAGCATCAGTGAAGAGGAGACACGTTTTTCCCATATTAACTCTAATGCCGCGTACACACGAGCAGACTTAGTCCGGCGGACCGGAGTCCGGCGGATAATTCGATCGTGTATGGGCTCTAGCTGACTTTTGTTTCCAAAAGTTCGATGGACCTAGAAATGAAACATGTTTCAAATCTTTCCGACGGACTCGAGTCCGGTCAAAAAGTCCGCTCGTCTGTATGCTAGTCCGACGGACAAAACCAGACGCTAGGGCAGCTATTGGCTACTGGCTGTGAACTTCCTTGTTTTAGTCCGGTCGTAGGTCATCACGTACGAATCCGTTGGACTTTGGTCGATCGTGTGTAGGCAAGTCCATTCATTCGGAAAGTCTGTCGAAAAGTCCGCCAGACCTAGTCCGTCGAAAAGTCCGCCTGTGTGTGTACGGGGCATTACAGGAGAGAATTTCCCTTCCTAGGGGTAGATTTCCTCTCACTTCCTGTTGTCTCCTTCTGTTTGCAAGTAGGAGTCATTTGTGAGTTGGATGTTTGAAAGTAGGGGCCTGCCCTATATACTCTGCAGAAATTTAGGCCTTAGGTGTTGTTGTGGCCACAACACTGTAAGCCCTCACAGTTATGCCCCGTACACACGGTCGGATTTTCCGACGGAAAATGTGCGATGGGAGCTTGTTGTCGGAAATTCCGACCATGTGTGGACTCCATCAGATTTTTTCCATCGGATTTTCCGACACACAAAGTTTGAGAGCAGGCTATGAAATTTTCCGACAACAAAATCCAATCGCGTCAATTCCGACCGTGTGTGGCCAATTCCGACGCACAAAGTGCCACGCATGCTCAGAAGAAATTCCGAGACGGAACTGATCGGTCTGGTAAAATTAGCGTTCCGAATGGATACAGCACTTTCGTCAGGCTACAATGTTTTAAATTGTTTAATGCAGCACACTCTCTTCTTCTTTATAATGCTAGAAGAATGAAGTTGTTTTGCTGCCGATATTCACACAGACTTCTCACAAACTTCTTTCTTTATTATTTATCGTGATTTCATCAATATATTTTGATTTGTCACATCTGACAAAATTTTTTTTTGTTTTTTTGAGGTTTTTTTTTTAAGCCTGATCTTGCTTTTTTTTTTTTTATTTCTTTTTTTTTTACTCAAGAATATTTTTGGGTGTGTTTTGTGTGTCAAGTTACCACAACACCGTTATTATCTTGTATTATTTAATCTCATGGAGGTTGCTTGGTGTTGGTGTTTCTTGTTAATTTGACATTGCATATTCGAAATGTACCTGCCTCCTCACAAACAAGCTGTCCTTTTTGAAGTAAAACACACAAAGGCGAGTATAATTGAAACAAAAAATCCTTTATTAAGGGCTCAGAACCAAACAAAGAGGGAGGCAACGCTGGAGAAACAGCAGAAATTGGCAAAGCCTTTGGCCCCCAGGGCAGACATCAATTCATTTACAGAAAAATTGGTGGCCTGAGGAGTCCTTATCTACGGGAGCTCAATCTGGTCCAGAAGTCCAAGAGATCATGAAAGCAGCAGATGATATTTATGTCCCCAGGCTGTGGTCATACAAGAGCCTGCATCTTTTGTCAGACCAGACTGAACCCAGGGTCATCACTCTCTGGTCTTCCTTCCATGCTTCCTTCCACGCTGTGTCTGTGGTGGTGGAGTTGTGGTAGGAGGAGGAGGAGGAGGAGGAGGATGGTCCAACTCACACAGGTGGGTTTTGGGTGTGATTTCGCCCCTCACCCCCTTAGTTAAGGCTTTATAAAGAATGTCCTCACACATAAGGCGTTGGCCCTCCTGCATGTCCTGCAGTTTGGTGGCAGCCATGGAGGCAAAGGCCTCTTCACGAGTGAGGGTGGCTCTGAGGGATGCAGAAGCCTCCTGAATCAGCCTGAGCGCTGACTCCTCCACGTTACTCCCCTTCCTGGGTCTTTTGTTTGGAAGGCGGAGGGGAGGGACCTGCGATTCTGTCAGGCTCATACTGGGCCCGGACTTCTCCTGGCTGCCACTTAGCCCCGCCTCCTCCTGGCTGCCACTAACCCCCGCCTCCTCCTGGCTGCCACATTCCACAGCCTCCTCCTGGCTGAGGTCTTCCTGTGTATGAAAAAAGGACATAGTTTTAGTTTTTTCTTCATCAATCACACACAATTTTCACCTCATGACTGTTGCAAATTGAATGTTAACAAATATAACAGATTATCATTCTGAGCCCAGCATTTTTCATTCTTGTCCCAATTATTTTTTACCACTACTGTCTATTGATATGTAAAACACTTTATTAAATCAGCAATTATTGATCAATAATAACATCTAGTAAACATCATTTATTTATTGACCAGAAATCTGTAGAACAATGCTATACCTGACTCCAGCTGGGCTCCTCCACTTCTTCCTGGCTGGAAGGCCCAGGTTGGACATCGGAAGCCTCAGCTGGGGTGGAAGATAGGGTGGAAGGAAGAGTGGAAGGAAGAGTGGAGAGGGATTCCATGACTTCAGTGTGGTCTGACAGAAATTGCAGTCTCTCATAGTACCACAGCCTGGGGACATAAACGTCATCTGCTGCAGCTCCGGATCTCTGGGAATCCGTCACCTTCTTGCGCTCTCTAAGATAAGTGCTCCTCAGGCCACCAATTATGGCTTTTAAATAAGGGATGGTTGCTGTGGGGACCACCGGCTTCACCAACTTCAGCAGTTTCTCCAGCGCTGCCTGCCTCTTTTGTTTATGATTGTATTGGGGGTGTTTGATCTGCCACAGACAGGGCAGCTCCCTGTATTTGTCTATAAAGAGGGGGAGGAAGTTGTGGTCATTGAAGCTATCCATTTTATCTGCAAGACACAACACAAACCCTAATGTCAGGCTAAAGTCTCTTAATCTTGTCACAATATAGGCCTCAATCTAGAAGCAGTATATTGCCAAGTTTAAATCTTACCTTCGTTATCACGATCGGCGCCTCCGATACTCTTTCCTCCGCTCACAGTGTTACGCTTTATATACACTGCGCATGCGTGAAACTCCCCCCGCCCCTGACATTCTTTCTAGTCTATTCCCCGCCCCTTCTCATTCGGCGCAGTGGGGAAGAGCACATGGCGGAGACACAGCAGGTGCGTGCTAATTACAGCAACAAGGAGGAGGAAAGCCCGGAGCCTGAAACGTCCCGATCCCGGAGGAGATGATTTAAGGCCTCAAATATGTCCTCTGGGGAGATGTTGGAGATGGTCGACATACTGAAGAGGGCCGACTATGACGGGAAGTATGGACCTTACCCCAACCCCAATGTCAGAAAGGCCAAGATAATGGCGAAAGTAGTCAAGAGTCTGCACCGGAATTTTGGGGTAAGGCGATCCAAGGATCAACTGAGGAAGCGGTGGTTGGACCTCAAATTAAGGGAGCATGATCAGTATAGAAGGATCAGGAGAGTGCTGCAAAAAAGTAAGTAGTTGTCCTGTGTTCCTATTCGTTATTTTTAGAGCATTCGTGCTGCTCCATGTGCTTTTCTTAACTGTTGTACAGTTTAAAATGGCAACTTTCATGTTCATGGGCACATTGTTCGTTCGTTCGGCACAGAAAACACCATGTTTTGTCCAGATGCAGTTCTAAACATTTTTTCAGGCATACTTCTGTTAAATAATTTGTGTGGTCTAGATGGGTTTGGAACTAAAATGTAATGCAAACTAGATTCTGTGTAAGGAGAGGACACTCAGCAGCTGTTTACACATCTGGACACTGTAGCACTAGTGTGGGACACAAGAACACCCTTTTTATTAGGGGGCCCACACAGGTGCTCCAGTGTATACTATAGGGGTGTCTCCATCTGTGAAGCTCGGACAAGACAGGTAAGTATTCAAGCTTGACAAAGGACAAAAATATTTCTTCATCTTGGAACTCTGTCAAAACAGACAATTGTACCCCACTTCCAAGCAATGTTTCATATTCCTATTTCTGCCATCAAATATCTGTGTGTTAAGTATACAAATGTTTTTTTACATAGGGGATAAAAGACTCGGAGGACACCACTCATCCGAGGAGACCACAGACCCCCCACCTCAGGAAGAAGGGGAAATCCCACAAAGCCAACAGGAGGAGGAAGAAGGAGACGTGGTGGAAATTGTCACCACAACAGGTGAGTGTCTGCGACCACAGCCTCAGGTAAGAGATGGATGCCGGCATATTTATAATACATGGTGTGTTTTTGTTTCTATATTTTTAGGTGATCGTGATGTTGTGGATCCAGGTCATTTCACCAGTGAACGTGCACAGATCCTGATCGGGGAGATCATGGGGTGTAATAGGGACTTGGAAAACATCAAGCAAAACATCAATGATGTTCAAAACAAAATGAAGAACATCATTGATGTTTTAGGGAGAGTTTAAAACACCTCCAAATCCCTTACTTTGCTGTGCTTTTTTTACTGCAAAAAATTTTAACATTTTTTGACATATTCGAGAAAAGCCAAATTTGCTTTTCAACGTTTGTCAATGTGTGCTATCTGCCATCACGGGGTCCACCTATCAGATTCCCCCCCCCCTCTCATGGGCTATTTGTAAAATTTTATGGGGGAGGGGAATATGTTTTGGACAAGTAACCCTCTCCACTTTATTGAGAGATGAATGCATAAATAATGTGTATTACTTTGGCCAGTCCCTCCTTACTTACACTATTGGCAGCCCACTGGACAGGTAAGAAGTGTCATAATACAAAGAGATAAATACACACTGTACACAATTTAGCACATTTTTACATTCTGCTATTACCTATCAAGCAGTGGCGGCTGGTGCTCCATTTTTTTAGGGGGGCGCAAACAAAATCCCAACCAACCCCCCCCCCCCCTTGATGTCACTCGCCCATGATGGGCCTATAGACACACAGAGGGATAGAATGGATAAGATAGATAGATAGATAGATAGATAGATAGATAGATAGATAGATAGATAGATAGATAGATAGATAGATAGATAGATAGATAGATAGATAGATAGATAGATAGATAGATAGATAGATATAGATAGATAGAGATATACAGAGATGGAGATGGGGAGAGAGAGAGAGAGAATGCACAGCATGACTCCAGGACGCAGTGCTGGGAGCCCCCGTGATTTACACATACAGCAGATGTGTAATGAAGGCTCCAGCACATTTGTCGGGTGAAGGGCTGGAGCAGAGATTGATGCCTGGCAGGGCAGAGGTGAAGCACGGCTCCCTCCACTCTCCGATCACAGACTGAGAAGAATAGGCTGTCAGTGACACAGTACCTTGTCTTCTCCCTTCTCCATTCACACAGAGCGGCCCGAAACAGGAAGTGACACGCCGCTGGGAGACAGCACCGCCCAGACAGGAAGACACAAAGGAGAATGGCCCAATCAGCATGTAGAGGCGCACTGCATAGCGCCACAGGGCATCAAAAAACCCCGCAAATGAAGCGTCTTGCCTGCAATCACGGGATTGCATTGGCATGACGCTTCCATAGTGCACCGTGTCCGGCGACCGCCCGGAACACAGTGCACTTAAAGGAAGTTTTTTTTTTTTTTTTAAAGGGACATTTTTTTTTTTTTTTTGGGGGAGAGGGGGGCGGCGCCCATGCGCCCCCTATGGACAGGCCGCCACTGCTATCAAGATAATAATAGTATACAAAAACTTTAAACAGTACCATTTGAAAGTATTCAGGCAGGCCCTTGCACTACATGCTTTGGGGAATTCATCCATAAATCTGACCACAAAAGAGGTAGGTATAGTGTGTATGGGTTTGGTAAAGTCAGCAGATAGAGGATTGTTATCAAGGAGTTAGCAGTTGGGGGGAGGGAGGGTTTCAAATGATTTTGTGAACCCAAAAAAAAAAGCCTCTGTCTGAATTTCAAGCACAAAAAACATTTTTATACATTTTAGGGGATGTTTGGGGTAAAGCACTACTTTTGACCTGACAAAATACATTGTTAAGTGACTACATGAGGGGAATATAGGGCCAGGAGAACATGCTGGGGAGGTAAGTGAAGGCAAATATGTCTGAAGGACAAAAAAAAATTACATAAAAATCCAGCATGCATGAGGACAAAGGGGACATTCACAACATATTACAATCATGGTAATTAGGGAATGAGGAAAGAAATACAATACATTAGCAAACATTAAATACAATAAAATGTGATGTTAAAGGATACATCTTACCTTAAAGTGGAGTTCCACCCAAAAGTGGAACTTCCACTCATTAGATTCCTCCCCCCCTCCGGTGACACAGTTGGCACCTTTCAGGGGGGAGGGGGGTACAGATACCTGTATATTACAGGTATCTGTACCCACTTCCGGCATAGATAGCCGCAGAATCTGCGGGTATTTATGCCACTTCCTGCTCCCTCCCTGCTGCCTGCTGGGAAACACACGGGTCCCAGAGGCAGCAGGGACCATCCGTATTGCGCTGCACGACTCGCGCATGCGCAGTAGGGAACCGGGAAGTGAAGCCGCACGGCTGCACTTCTTGATTCCCTTACTGAAGATGGAGGCGGCAGCACCCGAGGACGGAGAGACGCTTCGGCCTCGGGTGCCGACATCGCGGGCGCCCTGGACAGGTAAGTGTCCATGTTTTAAAAGTCAGCAGCTGCAGTATTTGTAGCTGCTGACTTTTAAAAAAAAAATTTTCGGTGGCGCTCCGCTTTAATATACTCCTTCTGCAGGACCTGAATGATGGTAGAACAGGTCTCTGGGATAATGATCCCCAGAGCCTGGGGGGAGATGCCTGTCGAGAACTTGAGGTCCTACAGGCTTCTTCCCGTTGCCAAGTACTGCAGGGTGGTGACTAGCCTCTGCTCCGGAGTGATGGCTTGCCTCATGCAGGTATCCTGCCTGCTGATATAAGGGGTCAGCAAAGCCAACAAATGGTGAAATACGGGGGTCTGTCATCTGGAGAAAGTTCCTGAAATCATCAGGATTATTCTCATGGATCTCACGGAGCAAAGGCATATGACAGAATTAGTCATGCTGGAGCAACCAATTCTTGGTCCATGAACTCCTCCCCACCCTGTTCATGGACTGGACTTGTGTCAAGGTAAGGACCCCAATACCAAGCCCCCGCACAGCACGAACTCTACGAGGAGTGCGTATACGCAACATACAGAATGACGTAACAGAACGCACTGAAGAACAGTAAGGCCTGTGAAGAGCGACCTGAAAATCAGTAACGAACGAACAATAACACAATGACAGAGTCAAGCGTAACACGCTGCACGCACTGAAGACCAGATACAAACCCACAAGCACAAACTGAACACCAGAAATACGATCTGAAAACCACGAGTCTGAAAAAGCATGAAGGAGCCCAAAGGGTGCCGCGCTTGGTTCTGAGCTGCCCTTTTATAGTCTTGTTGTACGTGGTGTACGTGAACGCGTTACATAGTTACATAGTTAGTCAGGTTGAAAAAAGACACAAATCCATCCAGTTCAACCTTAAAAACAATAAATAAAAATAAAAAATATCGTACAATCCAATATACCCAATTTTATACCCTCCATTGATCCAGAGGAAGGCAAAAAACTCCAGCAGAGCATGCTCCAATTTACTACAGCAGGGGAAAAAATTCCTTCCTGATCCCCCAAGAGACAATCAGATTTTCCCTGGATCAACTTTACCTATAAATGTCAGTACCCCGTTATATTATGTACATTTAGGAAAGTATCCAGGCCTTTCTTAAAGCAATCTACTGAGCTGGCCAGAACCACCTCTGGAGGGAGTCTATTCCACATTTTCACAGCTCTTACTGTGAAGAAACCTTTGCATATTTGGAGATGAAATCTCTTTTCCTCTAGATGTAAAGAGTGCCCCGTGTCCTCTGGGTTGACCGTAAAGAGAATAAAATTGCGTTCTTAGCGTTTGGAAATTCCGACAACTTTGTGTGACCGTGTGTATGCAAAACAAGTTTGAGCCAACATCCGTCTGAAAAAATCCTAGGATTTTGTTGTCGGAATGTACGATCAATGTCTGATCGTGTGTACGGGGCATAACTCTTGGTGGGCACAGGAACGGGCCGTGCTGTGAAATATTAGATCAAGAATTGTAATTACATGCCATTGTTGAACAGTGGTAGAAATATTGGGCCTTTGGTGGAGGTGGTGCTGGTGCAACAACACTGTAAGTCCTCACAGTTACTCTTGGTGGGCGCTGGAACGGGCCCTGCTGTGAAATATTATATCAAGAATTGTAATTACATGCACCTGTTGAACAGGGGCAGAAAAAATGGGCCTTTGGTGGTGGTGAATGAATGAATGAATGATTTGTAAAGCGCTGCAAATGCGAACTGAATCGCCTCAAGGTGCTGGATGCATTCTCTGTTGTCAGCTTCTTAGAAAAGGAAGGTCTTTAGTTTTTTCCTGAAGGCCTGGTGGTTTGCTTCCATGCGGATGTTGGTTGGAAGAGCATTCCATAGTCGAGGTCCTTGGACTGCGAATCTTCGTTCTCCCTTTGCTTTGAAGCGGTATTTGGGAATGATAAGGAGGTTTTGGTTAGCTGATCGAAGACTGCGATTCGGTGTGTAGTGTTTTATTTTCTCTCGAAGGTATTTAGGAGCGTTTCCTTGTATGCATTTGCGGGTGAGGCAGAGGGTCTTGAATGTGATCCGATTCTTCACGGTTAGCCAGTGTAGGCTCTTTAGGGATGGGGAGATAGATTTCCAGGGTTTTTCTCCTGTTAACAGTCTTGCCGCCGTGTTTTGGATGAGTTGTAAGCACGCAAGCTGATATTGGGGTAGTCCTATGTAGAGCGAATTTGCGTAGTCGAGTCGGGAATTGATGATTGTTCCCACAACTGCCGCTTTGTCCTTATCTGGGATGAAGGGGATGAGTCTACGTAACTGGCGGAGGAGATGGTGGGATCCGCTCACCACTGATCCTATTTGTGCATCCATTGTCATTCCTGAGTCAAAAATGACTCCGAGACTCTTGGCTTTGGTGCTTGGAGAGATGGTCTGTCCGAGGATGGTGGGAGGTGTCCACGGAATCTTTATTTTGGAATTTTTGTTAGCTTGTAGGAGAAGAAGTTCTGTTTTTGATCCGTTGACTTTGAGGGAGCTAGTGGTGATCCAGTCATCTATTAAAGTGAGGCATTTCTGTAATTGATGATGAAGGTCTTTTTGTCCATTGATGCGAAGGTAGAGTTGGGTGTCGTCAGCGTAATGCCCCGTACACACGGTCGGACTTTGTTCGGACATTCCGACAACAAAATCCTAGGATTTTTTCCGACGGATGTTGGCTCAAACTTGTCTTGCATACACACGGTCACACAAAGTTGTCGGAAAATCCGATCGTTCTGAACGCAGTGACGTAAAACACGTACGTCGGGACTCTAAACGGGGCAGTGGCCAATAGCTTTCGTCTCTTTATTTTTTCTGAGCATGCGTGGCACTTTGTCCATCGGATTTGTGTACACACGATCGGAATTTCCGACGGATTTTGTTGTCGGAAAATTTTATATCCTGCTCTCAAACTTTGTGTGTCGGAAAATCCGATGGAAAATGTCCGATGGAGCCCACACACGGTCGGAATTTCCGACAACACGCTCCGATCGGACATTTTCCATTGGAAAATCCGACCGTGTGTACGGGACATATGAGTGGAAGCAGAGATCGGTTTTCCTGATGATATTGAGAAGTGGGCGGATGTATATGTTGAATAGTACTGGTGACAAGGGTGTGCCTTGAGGCACTCCACAGGAGACTGCCCGGGTTTCCGAGGTGAATGTTCCTAGTTTCACTCTCTGGGAGCGATTCTCTAAGAAGGATGTAAACCATTTTAGAGCAGAATCTGTAGCTCCTGCAACTTCAGCGAGGCGGACAAGTAAAGTATTGTGGTCCACCGTATCGAATGCTGCGCTGAGGTCTAACAGTACCAGGGGACTCTGTTCTCCGTCGTCTGCTGCTTCAAGGGCGTTGTCCCATATTTTGAGAAGTGCTGTTTCTGTTGGTGGTGATGGTGGTGTTGCCACAACACTGTAAGCCCTCACAGTTACTCTTGGTGGGCGCAGGAATGGGCCCTGCTGTGAAATATTAGATCAAGAATTCTAATTACATGTCCCTGTTAAACAGGGGCTGAAAAATTGGGCCTTAGGCATTAGTGCCACAACACTGCAACGCCTCACAGATACTATAGTTGGAGCGCAGGAATGAGCCCTGCTGCAAAGTATTGCATCAAAAATTGTAGTTACACGCCCCTGTTAAACAGGGGCTGAAAAATTGGGCCTTAGCCACTACTGGCGGCGCCCAGAACCAAAAATGTTCTTACAAGCTATCAGCAGGAAAATTGAGGAGGAAGAGGATTGTCACTCAGCATAACAGGATAGTCACTCAGCATCAGCATAGGCAGTCTTGAAGGGATCTCACATTTAAAAAAAATCAATCGGTTACATCAGCATCAGGTGCTTGGTAGCTGGTGATTCAAGACTGATTCATTTTTATGAAGGTCAGCCAATAGACCAATTCAGTGGACAGGCGCACCCTGTGATAGGTTACAAAGCCTCCAGCAGCACTGAATGTGCGTTCTGAAAGAACGCTGGATGCAGGACAGGCCAGTAGCTCAGATCCATCCTCAAGACCCAGTAACCCAGAGGATTTTCGGTGGGAAAGGGGTCCATGTCTGATCTTGCCCCTAGGTAATCCTGCACCATGTGAATCAGACGCTGGAGATGGTTGCTGGAACTGATCATACCTTGGGGCTGCGGAATAAAAAATTGTCTGAACGCATCGGTCAGACGGCCGCCTTGTCCATCACTCCTTCTGTGACTGACTGAAGCCTCAGCAACACGTTGTCCAGGAGGACCAGGAGTTTGTAACCTCCCAGGCTCTGGAAACGCATTGCACAAACCTTTCTGTAAGGCCTCCCAAAGATGTTTCATTCTCTGCGACGGCAAGATAAGGTCCGCAACCTTACCCTTGTAACGTGGATCAAGGAAGGTTGTCAGACAGTAATTATCCCTCCCCTTGATACCACGAATACGAGGATCTTTCCGCAGGCTTTGCAGGATCAGGGAGGCCATGCAGGGTAGGTTTGCTGAGGCATTTGGTCTGGAGTCCTCTGGGTCACTAAGGACGACATGATCTGCAGCCACCTCCTCCCAGCCATGTACAAGTCCATGGGTTTCTTCGGACTGTAAATGATCCCTTGAAGACTGCTGCTGATGCTGAGTGTCAGGCTCCACCTCCATGCTGACACAATTCTCCTCCTCCTCCTCCTCTTCCTGTGTGATCGGCGGGCACGCAGGAACACTGTCTGGATAAAGGGGGCCTTGAGAGGTAAGGAAGTCCTCCTCTTCCTCCCTCTGTTCTGCCTCAAGTGCCCTGTCCATTATTCCATGCAGCATGTGTTCCAACAGGTGGACAAGAGGAACAGTGTCACTGATGCATGCACTGTCACTGCTCACCATCCTCATGGCCTCCTCAAATGGTGACAGGACAGTGCATGCATCCCTGATCATAGCCCACTGGCGTGAGGAAAAAAACAAGCTCCCCTGAATCTGTCCTGGTGCCATAGTCACATAGGTACTCATTTATGGCCCTCTGCTGCATGTGCAGCCGCTGCAGAATGGCCAATGTTGAGTTCCACCTGGTGGGCATGTCACAGAGCAGGCGGCACTGGCATTATATGATCTGCTGAAATGCACACAGACTTTCCTGGCCTGCCTCAGGACATCCTGTAAGCCCGGGTACCTGCCCAAGAACCGCTGCACCACCAAGTTAAGGACGTGAGCCAAACAGGGCACATGGGTCAGTTGTCCCTGTTGGAGGGCGGAGAGGAGGTTGGTGCCATTGTCACAAACCACCATACCTGGCTTAAGCTGGCATGGCATCAACCACCTCTGAACCTGCCCCTGCAGAGCTGACAGAATCTTTTCCCTCAGTGTGGCTCCTTTCCCCCCAAGCACACCAGCTCAAGCACCGCATGGCATTTTTTTGCCTGCGTGCTTGCGTAGCCCCTTGAATGCCTACGGAGCGCCGCTGGTTCCGAGGACAAAGCACAGGAAGAGGCCATAGAGGAAGAAGAAGAGGAGGGGTGGAGGAGAGAGGTGTGGCAGAATCACCACTAGTAGAATTTTGGAGACGTGGTGGCGGAACTACCTCCAACACTACTGAACCCTGTCCTGCATCCTTCCCAGCTGCCAGAAGAGTCACCCAGTGCGCGGTGAAAGATAGGTAACGTCCCTGTCCATGACTGCTGGACCATGAGTCAGCGGTAATATGCACCTTACCGCTGACCGCCCTGTCCAGCGAGGCCAAGACATTGCCTTCCACATGCCGGTAGAGAGCCGGAATCGCCTTCCATGAGAAAAAGTGTCCTTTGGGAACCTGCCACTAAGGAACCGCACATTCCACAAACACACGGAAGGAGCAGAGTCTACCAACTGAAAAGGTAGCAGTTGAAGTGCTAGCAATTTAGCCAAGCTAGCATTCAACCGCTGGGCATGTGGATGGCTGGGAGCAAACTTCTTTCAGAGGTGCAGCAGCTGGAGCAGGGAAATTTGCCTGGTACAATCTGACGTCGGTGTACTGACAGCAGATTGCCCGCAAGTACTTGGCTGTGACACACCTAATTCTACACCTTCATTCCTCTCAGTGCAGGTTTCAGAGAGGACTGAAGGTATAGTGGGGTTGGAGATCCCAGCTGATGAGGAGCAAGGAGAGGTCCGCTTTGTACTTTAGTGTGGGTCTTTTAGGTACGCTTGCCAACGAACTGCATGGCAGGTCGACATATGTCTGTTCAAGCATGTGGTGCCCAAGCGGGTGATGTTTTGGCCACACGAGATACGCTTGGGACATGTTGCAAATAGCAGCGATGCGATCTGATGCACTTGTCTCAAAAAAGGCCCACACCAAAGAACTTTTGGAATAACGTGCAGAGACAGCAGCGCCCTGCACATGCGGAGCTCTGCGGTGTGATGCAGTCAGTGTGCTGCCCTTAAGCTGGCCCCTGGAGGGCATCCTGCCTTGTTGGAGATGAGCCTCCTCCTCCTCCTCTCTCCTATGAGGCACCCACGTAGAGTCAGTGACCTCATCATCCTCTCCCTCCTCATCACTGGAGCAAACCTGGCAGTATGCTGCAGCTGGGGGAACATGACTGCCAGATTGCTGTCCTTCTTGGGCACCCCCTCTCTCTGGGCTCATGTTACTGCCTTCATCTAGCTGGCTACCATCATTGGAGCCTTCAAAACGCTGGGCATCCTCCTGGAGCATGTACCCAACACTGTAGTCAAACAGTTCGATGGACTCCTCAGGAGGACATGGTGGGGCTAGGGAAGGAGTCACTGATGCCATTGAGCCGAGGGAAGAGGCCACATTGGCAGCTGCTTTGCCAGACAAAGTACCCTGAGCCTGGGTGAGAGAGGATGAGGAGGATGAGGACGGCTTGGCCATCCACTCGACCAAGTCTTCGGCATGTTGCGGCTCAACACGGCCAGCTGCCGAAAAAAAGGACAAGCCTGTCCCACAGCCACGTGCTGATGAGGATGCACCGTCTCCATGACCAGCACTGTTGCCTCTAGACACTGAGCCTGCTTGCCCCCTTTTATTGGCTTGTGACTGTCTGCCTCTCCTTGTTGGCCTTCCAGACATACTAATGGCCTGCAGTGAGCTGCAAAAAACTGGGATGTATACATATATACTGATACTGCAGCTAGCAGAATCAACTGAATCAGTAATCAGTAATCAGCATGGATTCATGAAGAATCGTTCTTGCCAAACCAATCTATTAACCTTCTATGAGGAGGTGAGTTGCCATCTAGATAAAGGAAGGCCCGTAGACGTGGTGTATCTGGATTTTACAAAAGCATTTGACACAGTTCCCCATAAACGTTTACTGTACAAAATAAGGTGCGTTGGCATGGACCATAGGGTGAGTACATGGATTGAAAACTGGCTACAAGGGCGAGTTCAGAGGGTGGTGATAAATGGGGAGTACTCGGAATGGTCAAGGGTGGGTAGTGGGGTTCCCCAGGGTTCTGTGCTGGGATCTTATTTAATTTGTTCATAAACAATCTGGAGGATGGGATAAACAGTTCAATCTCTGTATTTGCAGACAATACTAAGCTAAGCAGGGCAATAACTTCTCCGCAGGATGTGGAAATCTTGCAAAAAGATCTGAACAAATTAATGGGGGAGGGGCGACTACACGGCAAATGAGGTTCAATGTAGAAAAATGCAAAAATAATGCATTTGGGTGGCAAAAATATGAATGCAATCTATACACTGGGGGGAGAACCTCTGGGGGAATCTAGGATGGAAAAGGACCTGGGGGTCCTAGTAGATGATAGGCTCAGCAATGACATGCAATGCCAAGCTGCTGCTAACAAAGCAAACAGAATATTGGCATTAAAAAGGGGATCAACTCCAGAGATAAAACGATAATTCTCCCGCTCTACAAGACTCTGGTCCGGTCGCACCTGGAGTATGCTGTCCAGTTCTGGGCACCAGTCCTCAGGAGGGACGTACTGGAAATGGAGCGAGTACAAAGAAGGGCAACAAAGCTAATAAAGGGTCTGGAGGATCTTAGTTATGAGGAAAGGTTGTGAGCTCTGAACTTATTCTCCCTGGAGAAGAGACTCTTGAGAGGGGATATGATTTCAATTTACAAATACTGTACTGGTGACCCCACAATATACAAATACCGGACTGGTGACCCTACAATAGGGATAAAACTTTTTCGCAGAAGAGAGTTTAATAAGACTCGTGGTCACTCATTACAATTAGAAGAAAAGAGGTTTAACCTTAAACTACGTAGAGGGTTCTTTACTGTAAGAGCGGCAAGGATGTGGAATTTCCTTCCACAGGCGGTGGTCTCAGCGGGGAGCATTGATAGCTTCAAGAAACTATTAGATAATCACCTGAATGACCGCAACATACAGGGATATACAATGTAATACTGACACATAATCACACACATAGGTTGGACTTGATGGACTTGCGTCTTTTTTCAACCTCACCTACTATGTAACTATGTAACTGCCTGCCTGTAGTATTATTAGTATGAGAACACCAGCAATTGTCTTCAGTTAGCTTTAGGTGCACACTGTGCAGAGGACACAGTACACTATAGACCAGAAAAATACAACAAATTACCGTGCTTCACAAACACAAAAAATTTATAAGCTGCAATCCCAATTTGTGAGGCATACACAAATAAACAAGTCAAAAAAATAAAAAATGAATTGCGCTAAACCAGAATTGAAGTAATAGACTTTGAAATATATATCAAACAATATCAAACAACAAATTTGACAGTTTTAAATAAATATAATCATGAGGAGTCAGATAAAATAACATAATAACAATAATGAAATGAATAGCAATATATGAAGAAAAGTCCCCAAAAACCAAAATGGTATCCAATGGTGATTAGATTAAAACTCATCAAATGGCACCCACTGAAGAATCCACCACCTGTAGTAATACACGCTTACCAGAGGCAAGCTACAAGACAACTTGTGTTTGAAATAGGATATCCGTTCAATGGAGGCATCCCAATCCGACCTCACCGGGAGAGGAAGACAAGGCAGGAAGGCTCCGTCCAGTGGGTAGAGGTACTTGGCAAGGGGGACCTAAATCATTAATGAGGGTGGGACACTGTGGCAGTGATCCTTGTGTTTGAGCTGCTCTGTATATTCCTATACCTAATTGATTTGACAAGTAGTCGGCCCCTTTTCTAATGTTTTCTGCTGTGAATCCTGTCTGCAAGAGGCTAGGGACTCTTTTGTAAAGTGGAGGAATACAGCCGAATAAGCCGCTAATTATCAGTTAGACCCAGCAGGGGCTGGGTGGTGAGGAGCCTGCATCAGTGGTGGATTGATCCAGATCCACAGTACACTAACTGTAAATACTGTAGCTGCCAGCCTGTGGTATTAATAGGATCAGAAGAACACCACCAATTTTATTCAGGTAGCTGTAAATACTGTAAAAATACCTGTCTGCCTGTCAGTAGGAAGATAACAGGAATGGATCTAGCTAAACTGAATAGAGTGTATATATATATATATATATATATATATATATATATATATATATATATATATATATATATACATATATACACACACACAACACCTGGGATGTATATATACACAATACACTGTAAGTGCAGCTAACTGACTTGCCTGCCTACTCTATCTAACTTAAATCAAATGACACTGTCTCTCTCTCTCTCTCTCCGCCCCTGCAAAACACACTACACAAGGCTGCCACGCAGGCGGTCTTATATAGTGTGGGGCGTGTACTAAACCCCCTGAGCCATAATTGGCCAAAGCCACCCTGGCTTTGGCCAATTACGGCTCTCTGTACAGAGGGCGCTGTGATTGGCCAAGCATGCAAGTCATAGTGCATGCTTGGCCAATCATCAGCCAGCAATGCACTGTGATGCCGCAGTGAATTATGGACTGTGATGCGCCACTCGAATTTGGCGCAAACAGCCCATAACGTTTGCAATTCGACGAACGGTCGAACATGCGATGTTTGAGTCGAACATGGGTTAGACTTCAACTCGAAGCTCATCCCTAGTCTGCACTACAGATGTGGGAAGACTCCAATCACATTGTGAGCCAGCTTCCTAACAGACGCCCTGGGGCCACTCTGACTACAAACACAGTGTGGGGGAGGGGGATCACACTAATAGACTCTCATTCCAGATTGGTCATTTGAAGAAGGTTTGTTGGATGTTCTTCTGGTTAGTGGAGGGAAATCAATGTTGATTATTGAGTGCAGTAAGGAGAAGATTGGGAGGAGCAGGATGGGGGATTTTTCTCCAAGGAATGAATTTCTAGCAGTGAATGTGATTTTCATTCAGTAAATTCCATTCATTCCAAAATGAGATGATAAAAGGAAATGAAATGTTGAACTCCTGATCGCCATTCATCAATCCATGGAATGTAGTGAGAAGATTTCTCCAAATTCTCCTTCAATAATCTCCTAGTGTATGAGGAGCTTTCCCTTTCTTGTGTCCTCTTCCTTCCTCCCCTGATCACACTGGTGTCTTCAGAGAGATCCGGAGCTGAGCTCTCACATCTCTCAGGACTCTCATATTGCACACACCGGGGGATCACCTCATACACTTCATCTCCTACATGTGATGGACGCCATGACACTCATTTCTTGAGGAAAACATTCTCCCGGAGATCATGGAGGAGATGAAAGGAATGTTGTACGATGCATGTGTGAGACGAGGCACATGACATCACACGCTCCATCTTCTGCATGCACGGTATAACATACATTTTCATAATGGTGGTGTGGGGGCGGGGAGGTACAATAAGGGCTTCAGTAGGGACTGGATGGAATGTGATCCATGTATTGGCTTGCTGGTTGTACACAGGTCAGTCTATTACGGTAATCGATTTGTGTACAACCAGTCTGTCAGGTTTTTCCTGAATGATCAATACCACCGGCTATAGCCGGCAACACTGATCATTGTATTCTGATGGTGGGGGAGGGTCTCCACTGTCAGAACACAATAGCACAGCCCCCATCCCCCTCCAATGTGTGGGAAATGTTCATTCTACCCGCTGATTAAAATAAAAAAAAGGATTCCTGTATGTCTAGGATAAGGGTGTCCATACACATTCCAATCTGATTGTACAATCTCTGTTCTGTGAGTCTTGTCCCTCCCCTTGTCATATCAATAATGATTCAAAATTAGGAGGACATGCCCTCCCACTCTGCGACTGAGGACATCCCCTCCCCCACTGAGTGCATCCCCTCCCCTTCCTCCACTGAGGACACACCCTTCCCTCCTCCATGAAAGGAATACCCTCCCCCACACCCCTCCCAATCCTCGACTGAGGAGACTCCCTCCCCTTTCCCCACTGAGGACATTCCCTCCTCATTCTTCAATGAGAACACCCCCTCTCCCTCCCCCACTTAGGGCACCCCCTTCCCCTCTCCCTTCCTGCACTGATGACTTCCCCTCCACTGAGTGCACGCCCCCCCTCCTTCACAGAGAACACCCCCTCCTTTTCTGCTTTGAGGACACCCCCTCCCCCACTGAGAACTCCCCTTCTCCTCTCACATTGAGCTGCAGAGACAGACAAGTAGCTGAAGGAGAAATGACTGAGAGATCAGAGTGGGAGGGGCCACAGAGAGAGGTGACTACCATTGAAGAGAGAGAGAGGAACCATGGGGGGTAATGTGATGTCACTAAGAGGGGAGGAGAGAGGAACCATGGGGGGTAATGTGATGTCACCAAGAGGGGAGGAGAGAGGAACCATGGGGGGTAATGTGATGTCACTAAAAGGGGAGGAGAGAGGAACCATGGGGGGTAATGTGATGTCACTAAGAGGGGAGGAGAGAGGAACCATGGGGGGTAATGTGATGTCACTAAGAGGGGAGGAGAGAGGAATCATGGGGGTAATGTGATGTCACTAAGAGGGGAGGAGAGAGGAACCATGAGGGGTAATGTGGTGTCACTAAGAGGGGAGGAGAGAGGAACCATGGGGGGTAATGTGATGTCACTAAGAGGGGAGGAGAGAGGAACCATGAGGGGTAATGTGGTGTCACTAAGAGGGGAGGAGAGAGGAACCATGGGGGTAATGTGATGTCACTAAGAGGGGAGGAGAGAGGAACCATGGGGGGTAATGTGATGTCACTAAGAGGGGAGGAGAGAGGAACCATGAGGGGTAATATGGTGTCACTAAGAGGGGAGGAGAGAGGAACCATGGGGGGTAATGTGATGTCACTAAGAGGTGAGGAGAGAGGAACCATGGGGGTAATGTGATTCACTAAGAGGGGAGGAGAGAGGAACCATGGGGGGTAATGTGATGTCACTAAGAGGGGAGGAGAGAGGAACCATGGGGGGTAATGTGATGTCACTAAGAGGGGAGGAGAGAAGAACCATGAGGGGTAATGTGGTGTCACTAAGAGGGGAGGAGAGAGGAACCATGGGGGGTAATGTGATGTCACTAAGAGGGGAGGAGAGAGGAACCATGGGGGGTAATGTGATGTCACTAAGAGGGGAGGAGAGAGGAACCATGGGGGGTAATGTGATGTCACTAAGAGGGGAGGAGAGAGGAACCATGGGGGGTAATATGGTGTCACTAAGAGGGGAGGAGAGAGGAACCATGGGGGGTAATGTGATGTCACTAAAAGGGGAGGAGAGAGGAACCATGGGGGGTAATGTGATGTCACTAAGAGGGGAGGAGAGAGGAACCATGGGGGGTAATATGATGTCACTAAGAGGGGAGGAGAGAGGAACCATGGGGGGTAATGTGATGTCACTAAGAGGGGAGGAGAGAGGAACCATGGGGGGTAATATGGTGTCACTAAGAGGGGAGGAGAGAGGAACCATGGGGGGTAATGTGATGTCACTAAAAGGGGAGGAGAGAGGAACCATGGGGGGTAATGTGATGTCACTAAGAGGGGAGGAGAGAGGAACCATGGGGGGTAATGTGATGTCACTAAGAGGGGAGGAGAGAGGAATCATGGGGGTAATGTGATGTCACTAAGAGGGGAGGAGAGAGGAACCATGAGGGGTAATGTGGTGTCACTAAGAGGGGAGGAGAGAGGAACCATGGGGGTAATGTGATGTCACTAAGAGGGGAGGAGAGAGGAACCATGAGGGGTAATATGGTGTCACTAAGAGGGGAGGAGAGAGGAACCATGGGGGGTAATGTGATGTCACTAAGAGGGGAGGAGAGAGGAACCATGGGGGTAATGTGATTCACTAAGAGGGGAGGAGAGAGGAACCATGGGGGGTAATGTGATGTCACTAAGAGGGGAGGAGAGAGGAACCATGGGGGGTAATGTGATGTCACTAAGAGGGGAGGAGAGAAGAACCATGAGGGGTAATGTGGTGTCACTAAGAGGGGAGGAGAGAGGAACCATGGGGGGTAATGTGATGTCACTAAGAGGGGAGGAGAGAGGAACCATGGGGGGTAATGTGATGTCACTAAGAGGGGAGGAGAGAGGAACCATGGGGGTAATATGGTGTCACTAAGAGGGGAGGAGAGAGGAACCATGGGGGGGTAATGTGATGTCACTAAGAGGGGAGGAGAGAGGAACCATGGGGGGTAATGTGATGTCACTAAGAGGGGAGGAGAGAAGAACCATGAGGGGTAATGTGGTGTCACTAAGAGGGGAGGAGAGAGGAACCATGGGGGGTAATGTGATGTCACTAAGAGGGGAGGAGAGAGGAACCATGGGGGGTAATGTGATGTCACTAAGAGGGGAGGAGAGAGGAACCATGGGGGTAATATGGTGTCACTAAGAGGGGAGGAGAGAGGAACCATGGGGGGTAATGTGATTCACTAAGAGGGGAGGAGAGAGGAACCATGGGGGGTAATGTGATGTCACTAAGAGGGGAGGAGGGAGGAACCATGGTCTAGGCAATTTTGGATCATCTTAATGAAGGGAAGGAGCTATGGAGGACAATGTGGGATCATCACAATTCTCATCAGTACATCTGCTGACATGATGAATGACGTTCTCATTTACATGGAAACAATCGTGTGTTTGGAATGATTGGACTTTCCTGAATGAAATCTCATTCACTGCTAGAAATTTCTTCATTCCAGAAACATTTTCCATCCGACTCCTTCCAATTTCCTCATCACCGCCATCACACACTTCCATTTCCCTCCACTGACCATAAGAGAATGGAGGGAAGGATCTTCCAATGAAGGAGATTGGAAGGAGATTGTACGAGTGTATGGGCAGCTGAACAAGGCGATGTTCCCGATGTTCTATGGCTTCCGTCACCATCAAAGAAAACAATGTGAGGTTGTATTGTTTGTGCCGATCGTTCCCACACCTTGTATAATATTACAAAGAGCCCATAGAATTCTATAGAAGAGATCCTAACACCTCATTACACCGCACAACAGCGCCCCCACACTGCACACCAGAGAACACGTATTATACACACAATACCATGGGCTGTGTGCTGTGACTGAGCCCCAATGTTACTACCCCCCTCCCCTCCCCTTCTACTGGAATTGTCCAATCCTGTCCTCTAATACCATTTATCCAACTGTCCATCCAGAGCCTCTAGTTTATAGACCGGATACATCCTAAATATAGAACCATTTATCCAACTGTCCATCCAGAGCCTCTGGTTTATAGACTGGATACATCCTAAATATAGAACCATTTATCCAACTGTCCATCCAGAGCCTCTGGTTTATAGACCGGATACATTCTAAATATAGAACCATTTATCCAACTGTCCATCCAGAGCCTCTGGTTTATAGACCAGATACATCCTAAATATAGAACCATTTATCCAACTGTCCATCCAGAGCCTCTGGTTTATAGACTGGATACATCCTAAATATAGAACCATTTATCCAACTGTCCATCCAGAGCCTCTGGTTTATAGACTGGATACATCCTAAATATAGAACCATTTATCCAACTGTCCATCCAGAGCCTCTGGTTTATAGACTGGATACATCCTAAATATAGAACCATTTATCCAACTGTCCATCCAGAACCTCTGGTTTATCTCTGCCTCATCCTATGTACAATCTTGGTTGCTGTCTTTGTGGGCAGTGGTTGGGGGTTAGTGAAAATATGGCTCATCCATGTGTTTTTTACGGTTCCCCAGTTGCATTCATAAATTAGATATTTTTGTCACCTCTGTGCAGCCTGTGTCCCCTCCCCCACTGCTTTTTTTAAAGTATGTTATACCGCGCATGCAGAAGATGGAGCGTGTGATGTCATGTGCCTCGTCTCACACATGCGTTATACAACATCTCCTGCAAGATCTCTGGGAGAATTTTTTCCCTATATAATGAGTGTCATGGCGTCTATCACATGTTGAAGATGAAGTGTATGCGGTGATCCCCCGGTGTGTGCAACATGAGAGAGAAAAATCCCCCATCCTGATCCTTCCAATCTTCTTCTCACTGCATTAAATAATCAACTTTGATTTCACCTCCACTAACCAGAAGAACATCCAACAAACCTTCTTCAAATGGCCAATCTGGAATAAGTATCTACTAGCGTGATCCTAGAGAATGGGGGGAGGGGTCCTCTTTGTGAATACTCCCTCCCCCGCACTTTGTTTGTAGTCAGTGTGGCCCTAAGGCATCTGTGAGGGAGGGGCCTCTTGTGAGGAAGCTGGCTCTATGTGATTGGAGTCTTCCCAGATTCATAGTGCAGACACAGAACATCCCTCACACCTCTCAGCCAGGACAAGAAGCCTCCATCTTCCATCAGGGAACACAGAGGAGAACTTCCTACTGCTTTCCTTTCCAGCTCCTTGTTTCCTCAGTGCCTCCCAGTTCACCCCGCATCTTCCCCATCCTTCCCCTGTCCCTCACATTATCCTGTCCACCCCCTGTGCCCCGTATTGCCCCCCCCACCTCACTGTCCCCTTTTTACACTTCTGGTCCCCCACTGTTGCCATAAAACTACTAAGCACCAGTGCCTCCCGTACCTCTATTTAGAACTTTAGACTCCCCCTTGTTCCTGCCCCATTTTTTTCTACTAATTACTAATGCCAAACATTACCCCGCACCCCCAATTTATTTAATCAACTGATAACAGCAGGCACCCCTCTTCCCCCACACTGACCACTGATAATGGGCACTTTTCCCTCCCCCCAACTGCCCCCCTGTCCCCTCACTGCCCCCATGTTGTGTGTCTGGTGTGGGGTGTACATGGATAGTGGGAAGAGGGAGTAACACAAGGATTCTATCTTGTAGGGGAGCCTGAGGAACCCCAGAAGTGTGTGCTGATTACTAGACTGATCCCCAACCCTCATAGTGCACCAGATTGTATGTAAGATTTGTATCTGCCTGTGTGTGTTCAGCCAGCTAGATATGTGTGGAGTCTCCCTCTAGTGGTGGTCAGAGGTATTGCAGGCTGTGCCAAGTCTATCACAATAATCTCCCTCTCCTTCCCTCCTCCACCATACAAGGTCCTCTCCTGGTTTTCTAGTTCCCGTGGTCTTCCGTCCTTGTCATGTGTGTGGCAGTGGTGGGATAATAGAGTGTGTGTCTATATATTGTGTTGTACATTACAATAGTGCTGACCTCTCTACTCTATATATTGTGTTGTACATTACAATAGTGCTGACCCCTCTACTCTATATATTGTGTTGTACATTACAATAGTGCTGACCTCTCTACTCTATATATTGTGTTGTACATTACAATAGTGCTGACCTCTCTACTCTATATATTGTGTTGTACATTACAATAGTGCTGACCTCTCTACTCTATATATTGTGTTGTACATTACAATAGTGCTGACCTCTCTACTCTATATATTGTGTTGTACATTACAATAGTGCTGACCCCTCTACTCTATATATTGTGTTATACATTACAATAGTGCTGACCTCTCTACTCTATATATTGTGTTGTACATTACAATAGTGCTGACCGCTCTACTCTATATATTGTGTTGTACATTACAATAGTGCTGACCTCTCTACTCTATATATTGTGTTGTACATTACAATAGTGCTGACCTCTCTACTCTATATATTGTGTTGTACATTACAATAGTGCTGACCTCTCTACTCTATATATTGTGTTGTACATTACAATAGTGCTGACCTCTCTACTCTATATATTGTGTTGTACATTACAATAGTGCTGACCTCTCTACTCTATATATTGTGTTGTACATTACAATAGTGCTGACCTCTCTACTCTATATATTGTGTTGTACATTACAATAGTGCTGACCTCTCTACTCTATATATTGTGTTGTACATTACAATAGTGCTGACCTCTCTACTCTATATATTGTGTTGTACATTACAATAGTGCTGACCTCTCTACTCTATATATTGTGTTGTACATTACAATAGTGCTGACCGCTCTACTCTATATATTGTGTTGTACATTACAATAGTGCTGACCTCTCTACTCTATATATTGTGTTGTACATTACAATAGTGCTGACCTCTCTACTCTATATATTGTGTTGTACATTACAATAGTGCTGACCTCTCTACTCTATATATTGTGTTGTACATTACAATAGTGCTGACCTCTCTACTCTATATATTGTGTTGTACATTACAATAGTGCTGACCTCTCTACTCTATATATTGTGTTGTACATTACAATAGTGCTGACCTCTCTACTCTATATATTGTGTTGTACATTACAATAGTGCTGACCTCTCTACTCTATATATTGTGTTGTACATTACAATAGTGCTGACCTCTCTACTCTATATATTGTGTTGTACATTACAATAGTGCTGACCTCTCTACTCTATATATTGTGTTGTACATTACAATAGTGCTGACCTCTCTACTCTATATATTGTGTTGTACATTACAATAGTGCTGACCTCTCTACTCTATATATTGTGTTGTACATTACAATAGTGCTGACCTCTCTACTCTATATATTGTGTTGTACAGTAGGTGACCGCGATATTGTGTCAATCTCGCCGCATTTCTCGGCGAGATTTGACACCTGCGAGCCCCGTTGCAGGAGCCAGCGCCGAGATGGCTCACTCATCGGTAAAGGAAAACTTTGTTTTCCTCCCGCGATTGAGTGACAGGCAGCGCTGACAGCTGTCTGGTATGAATCCTGAGGCGGGAACACCGCGCCAAATTTTAAATGAAAAAACCGGCGTGGGTTCCCCCCAGGAGCATACCAGGCCCTTAGGTCTGGTATGGATTGTAAGGGGAACCCCCCTACGCCAAAAAATTGGCGTGGGGGACCCCCCAATCCATACCAGACCCTTATCCGAGCACGCAGCCCGGCCGGCCAGGAAGGGGGTGGGGACGAGCGAGCGCCCCCCCCCCCCCTCCTGAGCTGTATCAAGCCGCATGCCCTCAACATGGGGGGGTGGGTGCCTTGGGGGAGGGGGGCGCCCTGCGGGGCCCCCCCACCCCAAAGCACCTTGTCCCCATGTTGATGAGGACAAGGACCTCTTCCCGACAACCCTGGCCGTTGGTTGTCGGGATCTGCAGGCGGGGGGCTTATCGGAATCCGGGAGCCCCCTTTAATAAGGGGGCCCCCAGATCCCGACCCCCCACCCTGTGTGAATGAGTTTGGGGTACATGGTACCCCTACCCATTCACCTAGGGAAAAGTGTCAATATAAAAAAAACACAGTACACAGGTTTTAAGAGTAATTTATTAGTCAGCTCCGGGGTCTTCTTCTGACTTCGGGGGTCTCCTTTCGACTTCTCCCGGTGTTTTAAAGCTGTTTTAAAAATCCTATTTTTACTCACTGAACTGCAACTTCATTTATAACATTTGTATTGTGTGTTGTTTCTGGATTTTGGTTGATATTCTGTCTCTATCATATAAAATACACCTATGATAAAAATTATAGAGCCTTCATTTCTTTGTAGGTGGGCAAAACTTACACAATCTGCAGGGGATCAAATAATTATTTACCAATGCCAAATGCATCAGTAATAACTGTACCTATGTGTCAGTAATAGGTAATAAGGAGTTTTTTGTACTGATGGAGCTCTCATGTGATGGTAGACAAACCTTCCCCTATTGGATATCAGAAATATCCTTTCCCAAGGCTTTTTTCCGCATGCTCTTAACCACTTGCCAGCCGCCGGCTGTCAAATGATGGCCGGGCGGTGCGGCTCGCGTTCTGGGTGGACGTCATATGATGTCTTCCCAGAATGGCCGCCCTTGCGTGCCCGTGGGGGCGTGCAATACAGCAATCGTGGCCACGCCATGTTGCTAGGACGTGGCGCGACCCCAATCTCTGTAAAGAGCCGCAGCCGTGGCTCTTTAACCATGTGATCGGCTGTGTCCAATCACAGCTGATCACATGTAAACAAAGAGATGCCGGTAATTGGCGCTCCTCTCCTCACACTGACAGAGTGTGAGAAGAGGAGAGATGATCAGTGGCATCTCCTCGCAGGGGACATGTAGGTATGTAATCAGGGCACTGATCATCAGTACCCTGATTACAATAAAGCCCCCACCAGTGCCAGCAGTGAGTGCCAATAAGGGCCCACCAGTGCCAGTTAAGATTGCCCACCAGTGCCAGCAAAGAGTGCCCACCATTGCCAGCAATCAGTGCCTATTAGTGATGCCAGTCAGTGCTGGCTATCAGTTCTGCCCCTCAATGCCCATCACTGCTGCCCATCAATGCCGGCTATCAGTGCCCACCAGTGCCGCCTATCAGTGCCCATCAGTGCCACCCATCAGTGCCTACCAATGCCACTCATCAGTGCCCACCAGTGCCGCCTATCAGTTCTCAGTGTCCATAAGTGTGTCATATTTGTGCCTCCTCATCAGTGCCACCTAATCAGTGCCCATAAGTGGCGCCTCATCAGTGTCCATCAGTGCCGCCTCCTTATTTATTGACAAAAACTAAGAAAAACATTATTTTTTTCAAAATTTTCAGTCCTTTTTTTTTTTTTTTTTTTTTTTTTAGGAAAAGATAAAAAACCCAGCAGTGATTAAATACCACTAAAAGAAAGCTCTATTTGTGTGAAGAAAATGATACAAATTTCACATGGTTACAGTGTAGCATGACCGCGCAATTGTCATTCAAAGTGAGACAGCGCTGAAAGCTGTAAAATGGCCTGGGCAGGAAGGGGGTGTAAGTTCCCGGTATTGAGGTGGGTAAAGTGGTTGTAAACCCACTAAAAAAAAAAACCTGCAAGGCAAAGCCATGTGCATAGCATACTAGCTCATTATCAAATACTCAGCTTAGATCGAAGCCCCCGCAGTGTTCCCGGACCACTGCTCTGCCCGACGACATTTCTCCCAGAGTTATATCCGGGTATCGCATTGTGATTGGCTGGAGCCGCGATGATGTCACTCTCACGCATGGTAACGGCGCGTCAGCTGAAGCAACGGCACGAACGGGCCACTTCTTCAGTGGTCGTGTTGCCGATGACGTTGGCACATGCTGATACTGGGGATATCTCCTGAATTGTGCAGGTTTAGGAGATATCCAGGGTAGCTACAGGTAAACCTTATTATAGACATACCTGTAGTAAAAAGTGGTTTGTAAAGGGTTTACAAGCACTTTAAAGTGAATAGTTTGTGTGCTTAAAGAGACTTGAAGCCACATGTATGTTAAAGTCGTTTTTTTCTTTCATTTTAGTGATGTTAATACATAAAGATTCAATTTGTGTGGGAGCCTTAGAGAAAAGAGGTTTACCGTATATATACTCGAGTATAAGTCGAGTTTTTGAGCGCCAATTTTTAGGCTGAACTCCCCCCCCCCCCCCTCGGCTTATACTGGAGTGACCTGTACAGCAGCCGTACCTTTGATTACTAAAACAGTGGGTGTCTCCCGCTATGTTATGCAGTCTGTGCGGCCGTCCATTGTAACAAAGCCCCGCCTCCTCCTCGTCCGTGATAGAGGAACACTGATACAATGCTGGGAAACTGTATCAGTGTTCCGTCTATCACAGATGAGGAGGAGGCGGGGCTTTGTTACAATGGACGGACGCCAAACAACTGCATAACACAGCGGGAGACACCCACTGTTTTAGTAATCAGATCGGCACAATGAGGCTGCAAATGGGCACAATGAGGCTGCAATTGAGCACAAAGAGGCTGCAATTGAGCACAATGAGGCTGCAAATGGGCACAATGAGGCTACAATTGGGCACAATGAGGCTGCAAATGGGCACAAAAATAAGAAAAGACAAGGTGCGCCAGACTAAGTGTAGTATTAAAATTAATTTAATAAAAAGAAAGCCAAATGGCTACTTACAAAGGACCAGTGATATCAAACACATAAAAGGGGGGGGTCCAGGTTGCAAGAGCGAGGTCATCAAGCGGTCAGAGGTGCAGTCCACATGATGGAAGGCTGACTGTGTCCAAAGTCCAGGGTCCAGATGGTAAAAGAAGCCGCTGTGATGGTAATCAAGCCTCAGAGGATGTAATGATCCAGAGCGCTGCGGTTTCCTATGGTATGGAAGATGGAGACCAGGAACCGGAACTGGGAGTGCGTGTCAGCATGGAACGCAAGCTACGATGACCGGAAGTGACGTATCTCAAGCAGCCAATCAGATGACGCTTTTCGCAGCCTCCGCTGTTTCCTCATATCTACCCTAAGACCGGTCCCTGGTCTCCATCTTCCATACTATACATTAATACTACACTTAGTCTGGCGTACCTTGTCTTTTCTTATTTTTGTCTCCTAGAGTTGTGTTCCTTTACTCTCAGGGTTGCATCCGTTAGTGTACTTTCCCCCTTCTTTATATATCTCTTGGCATTTATATATCTCTTGGCATTTTTATTGCACATATTGATCTGGCGCCATCTACTGTTTCTTTTTCATTATGGCTGCAAATGGACACAGTGAGGCTGCAAATAGGCACAATGAGGCGGCAAATGGGCAAAATGAGGCTGCAAATGGGCACAGTGAGGCTGCAGATGGGCATAATGAGGCTGCAAATGGGTGCAATGAGGCTGCAGATGGGCACAGTGAGACTGCAGATGTTTACCCAGTAGCTGTTGCATTATACCATCCTAGGCTTATACTCGAGTCAATACGTTTTCCCATTTTTTGTGGTAAAATTAGGTGCCTCGGCTTATATTTGGGTCGGCCTATACTCGAGTATATACAGTACTTTATGATTATTAAGATAATTGTGCAATTGTAGGTATGTCCATTGGGGAAGAAACTGCATTATATGCACTAGTATCGAGCTTTTATGGCCTATTTATAAAATATGTATAATCCTTACCTATGGGACTCTTTTTCTTACACTCTTTAGCGTTACAGCTGGGGCAGCAGACTGGAGTTTTTCTACTTGCTTGCCCATATGCTGATACTAACACCATTGATCAATACATACTTGGGCCACATTTAACTTCACACAACAATATAATTTATGACTATATATCTATGCATTTACCTATATTTCCATTAGTAATAGAAAACATCTTGCGACACTCCAGTGTCGCACATAAATTTATATTCAGAAATTATTTATGTATTTACCTATACTATCATCAATAATAGAAAATACTTTGCGATATTCCAGTGTCGCACGGAAATTATATATTTAGAAATTAAATCATATAAATCAATTACGTCTTGTTTATTGATAAACTTTATATTTATTTACATTCACTCTAAAGATATAGATATATAAGCAACCATATTTGTACCATATCTATTCTACCTATCTGGGACACATGTTAGTTATATGGGAACAAACACTATTTCTTATATGAGATACTATGTATATTCAATTCATAAATCCATGTTTAATTTTTGTTCCCTCCGCAACATCATTTTATCACCTGTTATCCTGTCTGTAGATCTGTTATTTTCCCATCTTCTGTAACAGGATGACAACTCTCATCATTCTGCAGTAACATTACACAGCAGTGTTATCACCCTGTACAGGGAAGTCTTAGATAGATTATAAGTAAGACACACAACAAGTAAAGTCCAACTACAGATAACGCTTCTAAAGCAGTTACAGCAACAGGTTTTTTTTAATGGTTTAAACCACCAAATGAATGAAAACTGACAGTTGTAAGCACCCCCGGCCATGTTATATGGTTTTTCCCAATCCCTCCAACTGACATTTTTGACAAATCGCTTGACCTTCTATAGAAAGTAGAAGAAAACAGATCTACTGGGAGGATCAACAGAAAATAAAAATGTTACAAGAAGAGACTCAGAAAAACAAAATCTTCTATGCTAATGACAGATTGCACCATTTATGTAATTATTGATCAGACCATAGTTACACTTTTTTTTTCAATCAAAAATGTTTTATTTCATTTTCCAATTTACAACAAAAGAAGAACTCACAACACACAAAGCATTCCCACAAAACAACTCAACCAAACAAAACAAAACAAAAACTTGTTACACTTTTAGTGCCAACATCATAACATTTCCAGGGATAAGAAATGTTCTTTGCAAACTTTACACCAAAAAGAGATCTGTCCATTCAGAGTCATGACCCATTTCACTGCCAGGTCCGCACATCATACAGACCTGACAGCAGGGGGGCTAACACACAATCCTGTTGCTGCAGCCACTGGGATTGTGTGTGAAACTGACAGGTCAGGTGAAAACTGCCACCCGATTGGTCACAAACCCCCCAGAACTTCCCCGCTATATTTTCTGGGCTCCGCTTACCCATCTGCAGGCCCAGGACCAACATTATTATCTACATCTGATTCCTCTACCTCCAATTGCTGTATGGACTGTCTTTTTATTAAATAAAGGTGATTATATTGGAGTGCGGCTGTCCAGATCCCTTCCTTTGCATTCCCAGGACCAACATGGCGAGTGCGGGGGCTGGGGGGGAGAACAACGGACACACGTCCACTCTCCTCCCCTTCTTGCTGTGACCCAGAAAGCAAAGTCTATGACATCACTTCCAGGTCAGCCTCTCGGTGTGTGTTTTGCAGTGTGATCTGCATCACAGAACATTCAGTGGAGCCCAGAGGAGACATTGGGGGTCTTTTAGAACCTGCAAGTCTCATTAAAGAGAAATTGTAACCTAAAAAATATCACTTTTTGTCCCCTGTGTGATGAAAGAAAAAGTTAAAGAAAAGTACTTATTTTTTTTGCAAAAAATCAAGTTACACCCAAGCACATAAAATCCCCCCCCCCAAAAAAAAAAAACTTGAGGCCCCCACCTCCACATATATGCACTGTTGTGGAAAATTTTATTAATGTATGTTGTTGTCAGATGCCCCCCAGTGTCAGTTTGACTATAATATGCTCATGTGAGGGTATTCGCACATACGGACGTTGGCGGAAGACCATTGGATGCGGAAACCTTTCCGTGGACATGGTGGATCTGTTTGCTCTTTTAAGGATGTCTGTTTACGCCTCACCAAGGAACTGGCCACTCCATTTCGACCGCATTTCAACTCCTAAGTAAGCAAGTCTGCGTACTTTGGGAACCATAGCATAACCATACAAAATTATGGCCCACTGGGCCATAGTATAATATGGCTCGAATCACTGGTAACAGTGGGAGTGTGCACATGGTTGTGTTCAAAGCCATGTGCTTGCCGCATGGTTTTGCACACCACCGTCTGCACACGTCACTACTGTATTTCTATTTGAATGTATACATGTCTGTGATTGGTTCTGTATTTAGCCCTGTTGGAAGGGTTTCTGTATTGTCATATCCTTTGTTACATCCTTATATGGTCATGTCCTTATTTGGTAATGCCCTGTGTTGTCTACATGCTGTGTTGTTAAATCCTTATATGGTCATATCCTGTGATGTCACTTCCCATGTAGGAAGTGATTGGCTGTTGTAGCCATCACTTCCTGTTTGTCATAGCTTTTGTGATGTTGGAAATAAAAGCAAGGCGGACTGCAAAGAGAGGCAGAGATGCTGACCGAGCTGGGAACGTAAGAATGTGGTAATGTCTGTTTACTGGGAAATGGGGGAACCAGAGTGGAGAAATACGATCAAAAGGTGCGTTATATCATTAAGACGGATATGGGTGCTTATTAGCACAAGAGATATGGCTGTGTCCATAGCATACAGCCATCTTGCTACCACAGCACATACAAATGTAAACAAATGCCTCAGGGGTGCCTACAAGTGAAAACGTTGATTGCGATACACATTACATATAACCGCGCATGCCGGAGTGAGAGCAATAATTCTAGAACCAGACCTCCTCTGTAACACTAAACTAATACCTATAGGGCTTTTTTTTAAGTGTTGCCTATAGAAAATATAGGTTATTAAAGTTTGTCACCATTTCACGGTGCACATAATTTAAGGTTTGACAAGTTGGGTATCTATTTACGCGGTGTAACCTCGTTTTTTATATTTTACTAGAAATGTGGGTAATTTATTGCATTTTGTTGCCCTAAAATTCACTTCAGTGTTTTTTTACTGAAATGTTGTGTTTCCTAGACCATTGAGGTAATATCGTGGTGACATAAAAATTGAAACTACCACTATTTTATTCTTTAGGGTATCTGCTTTCAGAAAATATATAATGTTTGGAAGATTTACATCTTCTTCAAGGCTAAAATTATTTTTCAAACATGTGTGCAAAAAACGCAAAAAGGGCTCTGGCAGTGAAAAGGTTAAAGTGAACCCCAGCTGGAGGAATTTCAGTCCCCAGAAGTGGTAGGAATATGACCACACACTCAGCCCCGATCTCTTGTAGGTGTGCTGTGTGAATAGTCTATGGAGAGAAGTAATAGCTAAACAGAGAAAGAAGATAACAAGAACATCCATTCTACATCTGATGAGATCCCTGAGACTTTCTTCAGAACCAGATGGAATACAAGTAGCCAGCTGAACTTAAGCGGTACTGTTAAATGCATCCCATAAACAGCAGCAACCCAGTGTGGGAAGGTCTGCGGCAGCTTAGGAAATCACTTTCTCACCAAACCGAGGCGTCTCCCTGGCTGGTGTCCCAGTCACAGACCTGCCTGGAAAGATGTCATCCGTGAGAGGAGATAAAATATGGAAAGGAGGCATTTATCATGGGAGGGGAGGTTTGGAGAAGGTGTGCTTAGCTGTAGCCCTGACACCTGGCTTATGGTGTATTAACAGTCAGAAGAACCTGGAATGGACTCTTAATGAGGCTTCAGAGTCTTTGCAAGATGCCACTTGACCCCATCCTAGTCTCTGGTACTGTGGCAGTGTTGATCATGTATTAGCTCAGGATCTGGCAATGAAGAAAACACTTGGTAACACTGCCCAGTTAGTGAATAATGAAAATGCATTACATGTTCCGTCAAAACTCCATAAAAAAAGAAAAATATATGAATCATGAGGAGAAAAAGTCAGTGCGTCCGATCATTACATTCCAGTTTGCTCCCAGATTTTGTTTTTCTAAAATAGCATTTTATCTTTTCACTTCTTCCCTAGCTTATGAGATAACATTGGGGCTTTGAAACTAATGGGACACCCGCGACTTCTTTTAATATCCCCCTTCTTACAGAGTTTCCTCTCTACAAGCTTCTCTGCTGAAGCTTGGGAATCCTCTGGTGACAGATTAGCCCAGTATTAACTGTAAAATCTTTGTCACATTCATAGCATTAAAATGGCTTTTTGCCAGTGTGAATCCTCTGGTGTGTGATAAAAGTTGATTTCTGTGTAAAAGCTTTGCCACATTCAGAACACTGATATGGCTTCTCTCCAGTGTGAACTCTCTGGTGTTCCATAAGATTTGATTTACGTGTAAACGCTTTGCCACATTCAGAACATTGATATGACTTCTCTCCAGTGTGAACCCTCTGGTGTTTGATAACATCTGACTTCTGTGTAAAAGCTTTGCCACATTCACAACACTGATATGGCTTCTCTCCAGTGTGAACTCTCTGATGTATGATAAGATTTGATTTATTTGTAAAAGCTTTGCCACATTCAGAACACTGATATGACTTCTCTCCAGTGTGAGCTCTCTGGTGTATGATAACATATGACTTCTGTGTAAAAGCTTTGCCACATTCAGAACACTGATATGGCTTCTCTCCAGTGTGAAATCTCTGGTGTGCCATAAGATTTGATTTCTGTGTAAAAGCTTTGCCACATTCTGAACACTGATACAGCTTTTCTCCAGTGTGAACTCTCTGGTGTATGGTAAGCTCTGCCTTGGTTGTAAAAGCTTTGCCACATTCAGAACACTGATATGGTTTCTCTCCAGTGTGCACCCTCTGGTGTCTGATAACATCTGACTTCTGTGTAAAAGCTTTGCCACATTCAGAACACTGATATGGTTTCTCTCCAGTGTGAACCCTCTGGTGTCTGAGAAGTTTTGACTTTGTTGTAAAAGTTTTATCACATTCAGAACACTGAAATGGTTTCTCTTCTTTGTGAACCTTCTGGTGTGTGATACGTTTTGCCTCCATTGTAAAACCTTTGTTGCGTTCCAAACAAGAAATATCTTCTGAAATGACTCCTCTTATGTATACATGGGTTGGACTTTACTATAAAGCCATTGTCACTTCCAGAACACTGAAATTACTTCTCTCCTGTTGTCCTCTGAGGCTGGATCAATGTTGAAGAGGATCCAATACATTTATGATATTTAGAACATAGATATGTCTTGAGTCCTTTGTGAATCCTCCAGTGAACTGCAATAAAAACTTTCAGTCACTTATAACACCCATATGGATCGTTTCCCATGTGACTTTGTTTTATTGATGAAGACCAGCATGACCAAAAACTTGGTTCCTCAGTCCACCTGTACAGAAAAAAAATAAAAGTCAGAATTCTTTAAAAAAAGGGTTCAATAAAGTTACTTAATTTTTTAACATTTATTATTAACTGCTTCCCGCTCAGCCTATTGTAATATGAAGGCCAGAAAGGAGCCATATTGTTCTGGGAGAACAGATCTTGTGCAGCCCTGCAGGACCAAAGTCTGTCACCCGCTATGTCCAGTGGATGACTGATCAGTGTAGCGGCCCACTGCCGGAACCATGTGATCACTGTGACCAATCACAGTAGATAACATGACAATTGTGAACAATGAATGGCTTTTATTCATGACAGTGATTGTGTGGTTAGTCACAGTGATCACATGGTACAGACAGGGCCAATCACAACAATATACACTGAATGAATCTATTTAATTCAGTAAAAATGCTTGCTTATAGCAATGAAATTTACTGCTAAAAACAATCATAGTGTGTAAAAATAAAGAAATCATGATCAGAGTAGTACAGTGTTAGTATAGTACACAGTTACACAGTTAGTAAGGTTGAATAAAGACACCAGTCCATCCAGTTCAACCTGAGTAAGTATGAGTGCATGTCTACAATTGTCCCTATCCTTGTACATTGTGTCTCATTAAGATGCTCATCTATTATATTATTATTTAAGGTACCCATATACCGCCGTCAATTTACACAGTGCTCCCCACATCGCACACTCACATCGGTCCCTACCCTCAAGGAGCCCACAATCCAAGGTCCCCAACTCACATTCATATACTACGGCCAATTTTGGACAGAAGCCAATTAACCTACCAGCATGTATTTGGAGTGTGGGAGGAAACCGGAGTACCCGGAGGAAACCCACGCAGGTATAGGGAGAACATGCAAACTCCAGGCAGGTAGTGTCGTGGTTGGGATTCGAACCAGTGACCCTTTTTTACTGCTCGGCGAGAATGCTACCCACTACACCACTGTGCCGTCTATAACACAAGTAGTGGTAACACTATATTGCTTTGGTCACAGTACGTAAAATAATGTTTAAAAAAGTTATTAAAAATATTTGTTGGCTTTTTTTTTTACATATTGTCACCAGTCGGTGTCCCTGCTCACCTCCACACCAGTTATATGAGGACGCTGTACTGTACTGGGGACAGGATGTAAACAATAAAAAAAATCCAAAATATTGTAACAAAAAAAATTACAACTTCATAATACCCACCATACCTTTTACTAAATACCTTGGAATGTCTACTTTCCAAAAATGGGTCATTTGGGGGATATTTTTACTGTCCTGGTATTGTCGGGCCTCAAGAAATGAGATCGCCCGTCAGTACATCAGGATTGATCGATCTTCAGATATTTATCCCATAGTTTATGGGAGGTGAAGAAGGTGAAGGTATTAAAGATAAGGGTTTTCAGGGATTACCTAAAGACAGAGTAAAAGATAGTCAGACAGATTGTGGTAGAGAGTTCCAGAGGATGGGAGAGGCTCTGAAGAAGTCCTGGAGGTAACCATAGGAGAAGGTGCATGGGAGCTAGAGAGTAGGAGGTCATGTGAGGAATGAAGAGAACGGTTTGGTTGGTATTTTGGGACAAGGTTGGTGATGTAGCTGGGGGAAGAGTTGTGGAGGGCTTTGCAAGATGTTGTTAGTATCTTGAATTTGTAATAGGTAAGGGATTGTCAAACAAAAGAGTTCCCCTGGCATGATTTCACCTCTAACAGGTAAAAATTTAACTGGGTAAAATTTTGTGCGAAAGTGAGGACTGTATACCAACTGGTCAAATGTTTATATCCGGACTCCTGGACAGTGCTGGAAAAGGGGGATTTGTGAGCAAAGAATAGGATATGATCTCTTTCTGTCTGGGTGAACGTGTGACCCAAATCTCTTCCCATGTCAGAAGGATTGGAGTTATGAAATCTTCATTTTGATTGGTAAGGAAGTGATGATATGGAAATTGTGTGACCTGTCGGCTGACTTCATCTTTATTCAGACATCATGCAAGAATGCATTGTCACCTGACCTGGCTGTAACGCTCATTAATAATTGTCTCCACTTGCCAAATACAATATGTATATATACACGTTGCGGTTTTGAAGTGGTTTGCAGGGGTTATGGCTGAAGTTAGCAACTCTGTTTCTCACAAAAAGTAAGAAGCAGCCAAAGAGGTCGTCCCTCCTCCCGCTGCTCGCCGGTGTTTCTCGGGCTTACTGTACTTACCGGTTTTCAGGCTTTTTGATATTAAAGTAGTGAGATTATAGATCCAGTATTTCTATGTACATAGTAAAACCTTAAGGAAGTCTCCTCTCCTAGGAGATACATTTAGGGAAAAGATTCCCTTCACTTTCAGGCCATCTGTTTTTTTTCCCCACATGGATTTTCCTAATATGTTGTGCTAAGAGATTCTCTTTTTTCTTTCTCATCTTTTCTAGGAGGTCCATTGATGTCCCTCAGATGTTCACAGATACGGATTTTTAAATTGTCGCTTTTGTTTTCCCCTATATAGAATTTTTTACATGGACCTTCCAACATGTAAATCACTTTGCTTGTAGAGCAATTAATAAATCTTTTCATTTTAAATGTTTTGGATCGATCTGAATCAGTGAATATCTGAGGAACATGTGAGGTACATTGAATGAAAGTACAAATGAGTGTATTAGTAGCTAGGTAACAGGAAGTGATGCCTTTCGGCCTTCACAGTCAGTTTTCTACTGAGCATGCGGGAGCCGCTCTGCACCTTGTGAATGGTCCTGTAGTCTTCTGGGACCTGTGATGTGTCCCAGAAGACTGCGGGGGAAGAGAGAGGGGATGAACTTCCAGCTCAGACTGCGGTGATCTGAGCCGAAAGTGAGTGGGTACCCGTCAAAACCAGGTACCAGCTCCCCCCTCTCTCAAAAAAAGTGCCAAATGTGTCAGTTGAGGGGGGAGGATGCATACAAGTGTAATTTCCCCTTTTGGGTGGAGGTTCCACTTTAAGCATGGTTGGGATAACCAAATTTTTAATGCCTCTGTCTCTCAGAAATTGGGTTTCAGCAGCCAATCCATCAAAGCCAGGGGCCGAGAAGTTGGGTGAAAAATTGAACCTTTAGATAACAGATCTGGGCCATCCGGTGGAGGTCACAGAGCACCGGCTGACAGATAAATGAGGTCAGTGTACCTCACTCTACAAGGTCAGTCCTAATCTATGACAATGACTGGAATGTTTTCTATCCATTAAAGCCGAGCTCCAGCTTTTCATACACTTTACATAGTTTGGGCCAAGCTGGTCCAATCACACTATGTCCCTCACCAACATGTGAGGCCGCTGGATGTGCGGTATAAGCTGTATATGGCTGAGGCTACATACAGTATACAGCACTGTGTTCCTGAGTTCAAGCCGAGACTTTCTGTCTCATACCTGGAACACAGTAGAGTCTATCTGATTGGTGCTCAGCCATTCAGAGAAAGCGATGTGAAAAAGCACCACATTCCACACAAAAAAAAATATTAGAGTTTCTTTGGGACGATTGTTGCACATAGGGCAATACATTCCAATGAATGGTCTACCCAATGTATGATGAATGAAAACACTCCAAAACATCAACAAAAACTCCTCATGCAGGAATACGCGCTCCCGCTACGCAAAGATGTGAATGTGGCTTGACAGCTGAGTGACTCCATCTACTCCCTCCTATGTACTTCTATAAAGCTGACCATACACTATGCAATCTGATTGTATAGTGTATGGTGAGCTTTAGAGAACCCAGGACACACTTCTCCAGATTTCAATATTAAAGCTCTATCCACATTGCGTGTTATCTGATCGCTCAGCTCCTGCACACACTGCCAAATGAACAATCTATGGCTGTGTATTTAGTGAGAACGGAGATCAGTGATTGCATAGGAAAAATGTGCACCTGATGAGGTGGGTGGAAGGGGGGAGGGTAGATGATGCAGGGTGTGTCACATCCCAAGGTGTGTCCAGGAAGTAATGGAGAAGTGATTGTACAGCCAGCTGGACACTGAGGTAAGAGGGAGGGGTGTAAGATAAATAGAAAGAAGTACATTAATTGTATATTGCTACATAGGGGGGCTGGGATTTAGGGGGAGGGGAACTTATGCTTTAAGTCAGCAATGTGAGGGAGTATATAATGTGCGTGCCACCGGCGCACTGTTTTGTATGTGCTTCAATGTGAAATTCAATAATCAAAGAATTAACATATGTATAAAATAAAAATAAAAATTGAAAATTTAAATTGAAAAACCCCTGGCTGCTGCAAGTCAAAAAAACATTTCCTCCAGCGTGTGAAAAAATTTGTAAATTAAGTGTATATCTGGTGTTGACTGCGATACCATTTAAACCAATCTACATAAACATCAGTGATTTTCATTAACTGTTAGTATCACCACTCAAATCTACCATTCTAAAAAAACATATATAAATTAAATTGTATAAAGTCCAGTTTAAATTCACTTGTGCTGATACAAGCGTGGGTCCCTGAGTGGGCTCTCCACTGCCGTTGTGCTCTTATAGTGCTCTAGTTTTCTCCTTGGTGATTAAAGTGACTTTCAGTGCCAACACCACCACCGCATATAAATTGCCCACTCACCCGATAAAAAATACATACAAGCCCTCGGTTCATTAAAAGGATAACCAATCCGCTTTATGCTGTCACCACTGCCGTTTTGCGCGTCAATCCATCCTCATAGAAAACAAATGGCATTCATAGTGCAATATGCTAAAACCATTTATTAGAGATCAAGTAAAAACAAAGGCTATACAACTCACATGTTGCCGGTGCCCATGAGCCGGCACCAAGCTTATCCAGCAGTTTAAATGGATGGTAAGGGTAAGGGATATCTAAAGTGAACAAGCAATATCAGGTAATTAATATTATAGGATTTGGGTGTGGGCAAAAAGGAATAGCTAAAATGGCGGTGGAAGACTTCCGGGATGGGAAAACATGCGATTGGCCCGCAATAATGGGACTAGGACATAAAGGCAGTGACGTCCAATTACCATGCAGCTTCCTGATGAAGCAAATACTCTTGTGAAATGCGTAGAGACTGCTGGGAATTCACACGTGACGCCACAACGTCATCTCCCGTCAAACCAGAAGACGAGCAGGGACGAGGCTTGTACCACACGCCGGCGAACGAGATAGACGGCAACCCTTATCATCCATTTAAACTGCTGGATAAGCTTGGTGCCGGCTCATGGGCACCGGCAACATGGGAGTTGTATAGCCTTTGTTTTTACTTGGTCTCTAATAAATGGTTTTAGCATATTGCACTATGAATGCCATTTGTTTTCTATGAGGATGGATTGACGTGCAAAACGGCAGTGGTGACAGCATAAAGTGGATTGGCTATCCTTTTAATGAACCGAGGGCTTGTATGTATTTTTTATTGGGTGAGTGGCCAATTTATATGCGGTGGTGGTGTTGGCACTGAAAGTCACTTTAAGCACCAAGGAGAACACTAGAGCACTAGAACAGCACAACGGCAGCGGAGAGCCCACTCAGGGACCCACGCTTGTATCAGCACAAGTGAATTTAAACTGGACTTTATACAATTTGATTTATATATGTTTTTTAGAATGGTAGATTTGAGTGGTGATACTAACAGTTAATGAAAGTCACTGATGTACATGTAGATTGGTTTAAATGTATCGCAGTCAACACCAGATGTACACTTAATGTGAGGGGGTGCAGTGTTTGGGGTGCACAGTGTTTATAGAATTGTGAGGGGGGAGGGGTGAAAGGACGCAGTGAGGTGCTGGGACAATAAAGACCGCTCTTTGACAGATTATCACCAACAACTGCCTGGTGAGGTCTAATGACCACAAAGCTACAAGATAAAATGTAAAATGTCCCAGAAGGGGGCGCTCTGTCAGGGGGGGCAGAGAAGAGTGATCTGGAGATCTGACCTCGGGACCATGGAGGGAACAGTAATGGGAGGTGTACTGTAGATCTGCTTCATTGCCGGGTTCACCTCCATTACCACCAACAAGTGATCTTCCATATACCAGCAAAGACAAGTGTGACACCCAAATCTCATCCAGTCACCTTACATGAGAACATGTCCCCCCATCCCCCATCCTGTGTCAGGGTGCAGAAGGAGGATCTAGTCTGCCGGTCTGTAGTAAGTATGGTGGAGAGGAGGGGGAGGGGTATTAGGAATGTCATGTATATCAGCTGTGCTGGATCATTAGTGGCCCCAGACCTGCAATCCGGACAGTTCAGTGTACAGACAGAGGGGGATTTTCTAAGGGGAAATAGTCTGTTCAAAGAAATTTCCCCCCAGAGATTAGTGAATGTGGTGAAATGTCACTTTGTAATGAATATCCAATCACGTGCACAGAAATAAAAACATGGAATGTTAGTCACACGTGATTGGATGATGGAAGTCAGCAGAGCTCCGCCTCCTTCACTGACCCCTTGTCTACCAATGTACATTCTTTATCCTTCTGGTATTCAAGAGGTTAATAGAGAAATGAGCTTTGTATTATTCTCAGCCAGTGATTGGCCGTCATGTAGAAGTGATCGGGGCAGCTGGAGAACCGGCCAATTACAATACAGAGAATGTGCCGCCACTCCCCCCTGCTGGCGCCACCTGCTGTTCCCTGCCGTGTTTCCTCTGGGAGGTCCAAGATGGCGGAACATCGATAAACCACTATAGATTGTTATGTAGGAGGAGCTTGGAGAACATTCCATCCCCCAATATCCTCTGCCATGAATGACCCCAGAAATTACCAGAATTATGTCACCTCCGGGGTCACCGCTGTCATTCCCGACTACTGTAGCTGGTCTATGTCATGTACAACACAATATATAAAGTAGAGAGGTCAGCACTATTGTAATGTACAACACAATATATAAAGTAGAGAGGTCAGCACTATTGTAATGTACAACACAATATATAGAGTAGAGAGGTCAGCACTATTGTAATGTACAACACAATATATAGAGTAGAGCGGTCAGCACTATTGTAATGTACAACACAATATATAGAGTAGAGAGGTCAGCACTATTGTAATGTACAACACAATATATAGAGTAGAGAGGTCAGCACTATTGTAATGTACAACACAATATATAGAGTAGAGAGGTCAGCACTATTGTAATGTACAACACAATATATAGAGTAGAGAGGTCAGCACTATTGTAATGTACAACACAATATATAGAGTAGAGAGGTCAGCACTATTGTAATGTACAACACAATATATAGAGTAGAGCGGTCAGCACTATTGTAATGTACAACACAATATATAGAGTAGAGAGGTCAGCACTATTGTAATGTACAACACAATATATAGAGTAGAGAGGTCAGCACTATTGTAATGTACAACACAATATATAGAGTAGAGAGGTCAGCACTATTGTAATGTACAACACAATATATAGAGTAGAGCGGTCAGCACTATTGTAATGTACAACACAATATATAGAGTAGAGAGGTCAGCACTATTGTAATGTACAACACAATATATAGAGTAGAGAGGTCAGCACTATTGTAATGTACAACACAATATATAGAGTAGAGAGGTCAGCACTATTGTAATGTACAACACAATATATAGAGTAGAGAGATCAGCACTATTGTAATGTACAACACAATATATAGAGTAGAGAGGTCAGCACTATTGTAATGTACAACACAATATATAGAGTAGAGAGGTCAGCACTATTGTAATGTACAACACAATATATAGAGTAGAGAGGTCAGCACTATTGTAATGTACAACACAATATATAGAGTAGAGAGGTCAGCACTATTGTAATGTACAACACAATATATAGAGTAGAGAGGTCAGCACTATTGTAATGTACAACACAATATATAGAGTAGAGAGGTCAGCACTATTGTAATGTACAACACAATATATAGAGAAGAGAGGTCAGCACAATATTATAGTCATAGTGCCCCTTATACTGCTGGTCAGGGGGACTATGACTATAAAAATAAAATAATATATAAATAGCCCCAATAATAAGCAATAAATAAATAAATAATAAAAATTGGGTGGAAGGTGAGGTCCGCGGCTCCCAAGGTCCCACTATAGTATCAGCAGTACAAGCCTTGCTTCATCTCTATATCCAACTTGGCATTATGGTTGACTGTCATTTACCTTGTGGATGGGAAGATTGAAGTCTGCTGGTATATTTTGTGAAGAAATATTATTTTCCAAAGGATTCTCCACATCTAGTTTGGAATTTATTGCTTATTATTGGGGCTATTTATATATTTTTTATACTTTTCACTTTGGGATACATGTAATTTATATCTTTAGAGGATTTACGTATATATTTATTTATGGTCACGAATAACAAATAACAATCAATTTGTCACTATTTTGATTAATTGCATCTGAATAGCGACATCACTATTTATTCAGTCGCACTGTTTTAGCGGAATTATCGCCAAACATACACATTTCTTTTTATTTATTTTTTTCTTTTTGTTTTTTTTATATATTTTTTATTGTAGAAGTTGCCAGCGCAGGTTTGGTTTGTATTTTTAACCAAAGTCATAGCACTTGTATCCAGCAGCTGCAACACAATTGATGGTATATATATCTAACGCTGTTTTCTGTTTATAGATTATTGTGATAGACTTGGCACAGCCTGCAATACCTCTGACCACCACTAGAGGGAGACTCCACCCATATCTAGCTGGCTGACCACACACAGGCAGATAGAAATCTTACATACAATCTGGTGCACTATGAGGGTTGGGGATCAGTCTAGTAATCAGCACACACTTCTGGGGTTCCTCAGGCCCCCCTACATGCTAGAATCCTTGTGTTACTCCCTCTTCCCACTATCCATGTACACCACACACAACATGGGGGCAGTGAGGGGACGGGGGGCAGTTGGGGGGGGAGTAGATGGGGATGTCGAGAGAAAAATGCCCATTATCAGTGGTCAGTGTGGGGGAAGGGGGATGCCTGCTGTTATGAGTTGGTTAAATTGGAGGGGGGTGACAGGATAGAGAGACAGGAGGCACTGGTGCTAAGTAGTTTTATGGCAACAGTGGGGGACCAGAAGTGTAAAAAGGGGGCAGTGAGGTGGAAGGGGGCAATACGGGGCACAGGATGTGAGGGACAGGGGAAGAATGGGGAAGATGCGGGGTGAACTGGGAGGCACTGAGGAAACAAGGAGCTGGAAAGGAAGGCAGTAGGGGGATGGGAGTGGTGGTCAGTGGGAGATGAATACCTGGCTGATGGTGTCCTGGTCTGGAGGTTGATGTAGAGTTCCTCTGATGAGTCTTCTATGGTTGGGGTCCTCTCGGATGGCCCCTCTTGGCTCCTCTGATGAGTCTTCTATGGTTGAGGTCCTCTCAGATGGTCCCTCTTGGCTCTTCTGATGAGTCTTCTATGGTTGAGGTCCTCTCAGATGGTCCCTCTTGGCTCTTCTGATGAGTCTTCTATGGTTGAGGTCCTCTTGGATGGTCACTTTGAGTGTCCACAATTAGGATAAAGTTCTCCTCCGTGTCCCTGATGGAAGATGGAGGCTTCTTGTCCTGGCTGAGAGGTGTGAGGGACGTTCTGTGTCTGTACTATGGATCTGGGAAGACTCCGATCACATTGTGAGCCAGCTTCCTCACAGATGCTCCGGGCCCACACTGACTACAAACACACTGTGGGGGAGGGGGGTTAACAAAAGAGGACCCCTCCCTCCATTCTCTGGGATGACACAATAGAATCTGAAGCTAAAAGCTCAAACAAGTTCTGGAACTTTTTTTTTTTAGGCAGATTACAGGCTTTTTTCTACTTTTTTTTTTTTTTTACATTGGTGACCTTTTGACCTGTACAAAATTGCGGCAAACTTGCGCGACTTTCTGCCTGAAAACACAACGCTCAGGTGTGAATGGGGGCTCAGGTGTGAATGGGGCCTAAAATGGATGAGTTGCAGATCGCTACATGCAGTTTGGTTAAAGAGTGGCGTCTGTTGATAATAACTGAAAGGTGGCTTCATCCTCTTGTAGAGGACACTATTACACACATATCTGGCCGCACTTTCTATCGCCAGGTTAGAAACAGCAATTCAGGGAAGAGCAAAGGAGGCGGCCTTTGTATTTATGTTTTAAATGAGTGGTGCTCTGATAGTAAACTTGAGGACACTTATTGTTGGCCAGATTTGGAATTTCTGCTAGTGAAGTGTAGACCTTTTTATTTACCCAGAGAATTTACAGTGGTGATCATTATTGTGGCAGTGGTGGAATTATAGAGGTCACTGAGGTCGCCATGGTGCCCGGCTCCCATGCTGTAGGGGGCCCTTGAGGGTCCCCTGTATATCTCGATAGGAGCGGGGCGGCTGAGACCGAGCTCCCCGATCGTCAGCCGAACTGTAATCTGCACTGTGCGGGGAGCTCGTCACACCGATCTAAAGTGAAAGCAGTGTGTGCTGTGCTCGTTGTCTCCCCCTACAGTGCAGTACCCGGCAGGAAGAGGGAAGGTAAAGAACTGCCGATTTTGAAAAGGCTTTCTGTATGTGTGTATGTATGTATGTGTGCGCTTGTATATGTTTATGGAAGGTGTGGATCCAGAAGGAGTGATGATGAAGTAGAAATCTCTCTCTGTCTCCTCCTCTATGGGGATCAGGAATGTCATCAATGATCATGTCACCGAGTTTGTGGATTGGATGATTTGCCCCCACACACTGATCAGTGATCGGGTTGTCTAATGCCGCGTACACACGAGCGGACTTTCTATCCTACTTGGTCCGGCACACTTTCCGACGGACTTTGTCCGCCAGGTGCGCCGGACTTTAAAACGGACGGACTTGCCCACACACGCCGGGACTTTCCGGCGGGCTAAGTCCGCCCGTCTTTCCGACGGACTTTCGCCGGAGTTCCGGCGGACTTTCAGAATGAACGGACTTGCCCACACACGGACAAGTCCGTTCATTTTGAACGTGACTCAGGTGCGACGGGACTAGAAAAGGATGTCAATCTTGCCGCTTTTATCGGCGAGATTGACACCTTACTAGCCCCGTCGCGGGGCATACCAGGCCCTTAGGTCTGGTATGGATTATAAAGGGGAACCCCGCTACGCCGAAAAAACGGCGTGGGGTCCCCCTAAAATCCATACCAGACCCCGATCCGAGCACGCAGCCTGGCCGGTCAGGAAAGGGGGTGGGGACGAGCGAGCGCCCCCCCCTCCTGAACCGTACCAGGCCGCATGCCCTCAACATGGGGGTGGGTGCTTTGGGGGAGGGGGGCGCCCTGTGCCCCCCCCCCCAAAGCACCTTGTCCCCATGTTGATGAGGACAAGGGCCTCTTCCCGACAACCCTGGCCGTTGGTTGTCGGGGTCTGCGGGCGGGGGCTTATCGGAATCTGGGAGCCCCCTTTAATAAGGGGGCCCCCAGATCCCGGCCCCCCACCCTATGTAAATGAGTATGGGGTATATGGTACCCCTACCCATTTACCTAGGAAAAAAGTATAAGTAATAAAACACACTACACAGGTTTTTAAAATATTTTATTAAACAGCTCCGGGGGGGGGGGGATCTTCCTCCGGCTTCGGGGGTCTTCTTCCGGCTTCGGGGGTCCCTCCGCTTCATCTTCTCCCGGCGTCCGGTTGGTTCTTCTCCGCTCTCTTCTCCCGGTGTTCCTGTTCTTCGGCCGGCTCCTCTGCTGTCTTCAATTAGCTCTCTTGCCAGCAGAGGTCCGGACTTCTGGGCTTCTGGGCTTCTGGGCTTCTGGGCTTCTCTTCCCCAGATGTTGACACGACGCTCTCTCCTGCTGGACTGCTCTCCGAGGGCTGCGTTGTGACTTATATAGGTGGAGACCCCGCCCCCTTTTGATGTCACAGTCCCTGGGCATGCTGGGACTGTGACGTTTTAGGGGGCGTGGTCAACATCACCCAGTGACCACGCCCCCTAAAACGTCACAGTCCCAGCATGCCCAGGGACTGTGACATCAAAAGGGGGCGGGGTCTCCGCCTATATAAGTCACAACGCAGCCCTCGGAGAGCAGTCCAGCAGGAGAGAGCGTCGTGTCAACATCTGGAGAAGAGAAGAGAAGAAGCCCAGAAGCCCAGAAGCCCAGAAGTCCGGACCTCTGCTGGCAAGAGAGCTAATTGAAGACAGCAGAGGAGCCGGCCGAAGAACAGGAACACCGGGAGAAGAGAGCGGAGAAGAACCAACCGGACGCCGGGAGAAGATGAAGCGGAAGGACCCCCGAAGCCGGAAGAAGACCCCCGAAGCCGGAGGAAGATCCCCCCCCCCCGGAGCTGTTTAATAAAATATTTTAAAAACCTGTGTAGTGTGTTCTATTACTTATACTTTTTTCCTAGGTAAATGGGTAGGGGTACCATGTACCCCATACTCATTTACATAGGGTGGGGGGCCGGGATCTGGGGGCCCCCTTATTAAAGGGGGCTCCCAGATTCCGATAAGCCCCCGCCCGCAGACCCCGACAACCAACGGCCAGGGTTGTCGGGAAGAGGCCCTTGTCCTCATCAACATGGGGACAAGGTGCTTTGGGGGGGGCGCAGGGCGCCCCCCTCCCCCAAAGCACCCACCCCCATGTTGAGGGCATGCGGCCTGGTACGGTTCAGGAGGGGGGGGGGGCGCTCGCTCGTCCCCACCCCCTTTCCTGACCGGCCAGGCTGCGTGCTCGGATCGGGGTCTGGTATGGATTTTAGGGGGGACCCCACGCCGTTTTTTTCGGCGTAGGGGCTTCCCTTTATAATCCATACCAGACCTAAGGGCCTGGTATGCCCCGCGCTCGCCGCAATAGGAAAATGTGTTTTTCCTATTGTAGCGAGCGTGAGATGCAATACCCTGCCCTCGTGTTGTATCTGGTCCGTCGGACCAGCCTACACACGAGCGGGCTTTCCGTCGGACCAGCACACACACGAGCGGACTTTCCGCCCGAAACTGAGTCCGGCGGAAAGATTTAGAACTTTCTTCAAATCTAGGTCCGGCGGGCTTTTGGGAAAAAGTCCGCCGGAAAAGTCCGCCGGTGCCTACACACGGGCGGATTGTCCGGCACACTCTGGTCCGCCGGACCAAGTATGCCGGAAAGTCCGACCGTGTGTACGCGGCATAACAGATCACATTGAGGCCGGGGGGGGGGAGGGGGGAGGGTTATACATTGTACACATTTTCTAATATATGTGTAAGTTGCAGCGGACACGTCACCCCTCCCCCCACTATTATCTGCACCCCTAACTCTATCATTGTATTGCAGGCTGGCTGGGAAGTGATGTGGGAAGTTTTGTTGTATTTTGAAGCTTTATAATCCTTCCCAGGATATGAGATTAGAGATAATGATGAATGACGGGCCGGGAATTATTATCAGTCTGATGATTGCAGTAATATCTCACATGTGCGGTGCGATCTCCATCTACATATGTGTGCCCGACCCGTGTGTGCCCCTTTACTTTTAGATTTCTTTTATTTTTTTTACACTTTATTTATTTTGTTTCAACTTATTTTTCTCACAAGGGGAGAACAATACTTCTCATGAAAGCTTTGGGCATCTTTATGTCTCCCCGACCCCTCATAGGAGGAAATGAAGGTCATTATAATGATCCGTGTGTGTGGGGGGGAGGGGAGAGGTAGGAGATCTAACAGAGTGCAGACACTCTATCTTTTCTAATAATATAGGATAGAACAATTGCAGTACTGGGGGGAGGGGTGATGTGATAGGATGGGGGGAGGGGTGATGTGATAGGATGGGGGGGTTATGTGATAGGATGGGGGGAGGGGTGATGTGATAGGATGGGGGGAGGGGTGATGTGATAGCATGGGGGAGGGGTGATGTGATAGGATGGGGGAGGGGTGATGTGATAGGATGGGGGGAGGGGTGATGTGATAGCATGGGGGAGGGGTGATGTGATAGGATGGGGGAGGGGCAATGTGATAGGATGGGGGGAGGAGCGATGTGATAGGATGGGGGGAGGGGCGATGTGATAGGATGGGGGGAGGGGCGATGTGATAGGATGGGGGGAGGGGTGATTTGATAGGATGGGGGGAGGGGTGATGTGATAGGATGGGGGAGGTGTGATGTGATAGGACGGAGTGTAATGTTTCTCTCTCGGGATGTTCTGTATGAAAAGTTCTCCATCATCTGATTGTGTTTTATGTATCTCCTGTACTGCCCCCCCCCATGGTTCCATTCTCCCCTCCCCCATCCCAGTGCCCCCCCTGTACCCCCCTCCATGGTCCCCCATATTACCCGATCTCTCCATTAGTTTTTCCTTCAACTTCTTGTCTGTCTCTGACTGCAGCACCATAGAGGAGGGGGAGGGGATGTCCTCAATTCTCTTGTAGATCAGAGAGGGGGAGGGGTGTCCTCCATTTTCTTGTAGATCACAGACGGGAGGGGGTGTCCTCCATTTTCTTGTAGCTCAGAGAGGTGGAGGGGTGTCCTCCATTTTCTTGTAGATCACAGACGGGAGGGGAAGTCCTCCATTTTCTTGTAGATCAGAGAGGGGGAGGGGATGTCCTCCATTTTCTTGTAGCTCAGGGATTCAATCTTCCTGTAATGACACAATGACTTCTCATTGTTTAGAAGAAATGTGTCCATTGATGAAGATCTTCCTCCTTTATATACAATGTATCCATGGGGGAGGGGGATTCCTGTGTCATCAGCCCCGCCCAAAGTATCCACCCACTTCCCCTCCTAACTCAGCTTTACCTTTTCACTGATGGAACTCTCCTATTCCTGATGTATTTCCCATGAACATGTAGCTCCGCCCACACATGATCTATTATGGGACAATAAAACGATGGCGGTGTGATTTATGACGTCTCTCGGTATTTGTAGATCTGTTTATCACCCCGATATTTCCAGTAATACATGAAATGGATTGTAGTGCCCCCCAACACCATCCCATTCCCATTCCTCCTACACAATGTAACCACCAGACTGTCTCCAGTAACTACATACCAAATATAGAACCATTTATCCAACTGTCCATCCAGAGCCTCTGGTTTATAGACCAGATACATCCTAAATATAGAACCATTTATCCAACTGTCCATCCAGAGCCTCTGGTTTATACACCGGATACATCCTATATATAGAACCATTTATCCAGTTATCCAGATAAAGGCGGACTTAGGGCTGCACATAGGCATTAGAGCATCCCCACGGAGGTAAGAGTGCCCCATAGATGTTCCAGCAATCCATAAACATTAGAGCACCCCATGGATGCTAGAGTGACCAATAGATGTCAGAGCACCCCATAGACAAAGCAAAGGTTAGAGTGTTCCATGGACATTAGAGCAACCCATGGAGATTAGAACGCCCCATAGATATTAGAGCATCCCAGGGATGCTAGAGTGACCCATAGACATTAGAGCATCCCATAGACAATGCAACCCACGGAGGTTAGAGCGCCCCATAACCTTTGGAGCACTCCATGGATGTTACAGTAACCCAATAGACAGATTACCCCGTGGATGTTAGAGCACTCCATAGACACACCCTATGAAGGTTAGAATGTCCCATAGGCAGAGTACCCCATGGATATTAGAGTGACCTATGAAGTATAGAGTGCCCCAATAAACTGAGTAACCTATGGATATTAGAGTGTTCGGGTTTGGCATGTAGAGAAGGTGGCAACCCTAGTGAGCACTCAGGAACAGCGATGTTCATACTCTGCTACCCTTACAGCAAGAGGAAGTTCTCTCTCTAAGCCCTGAAGAAAAACTGCTCCTTTCTTCTCCTGTTCGGAGTGTATATCTGTGAGCTGAAGTCCATTCTACTCTTATGCAAGGTCCTCTTCCCAGACTACATTTACCAGAATTCAGTGCAGCCTGCATCAAAGTCTCTCAAATCCTTCATACCCAATGGCTTCCTCTGCTGGATAGATGTTGAATGGCACTGATTGATGGAGGTAGGTAATGAGGTCTGGCCAGTTGCATAACTAAGGTTGGCGTCACCTGGTGCAGTAAAACATGGTGTCACCCCCCCGCCCGGCTCTAAGCAGGCTAATGCGTCTGTCTGTTTCCCCCCCCCCTTAAACTGCTACAATGGATAGAGTCAGGATGGTATTTGGGGGGTGGATGGAGCTGGAATGGGATCGGGGGGATGTATGGAGATAGGATGGGATTGGAAGAATGGATGGAGCCGAGATGGGATCGGTGGGATAGATGGAGCTAGGATGGGGACGGGGCAGTGGATGGAGCCCAGATGGGATCAGGGTGGTGGATGGAGCTTGGTTGGGATGGGGGGTGGGTTGAGCCGCAATAGGATCAGGGGGGTTAATAAAGCCGGGATGGAATGGGGGAGTGGATGAAGCTGGGTTGGGATAGAAGGGGTGCATGGAGCCAGGATGCGATCGGGGTGGTGTATGGAGCCAGGTTAAGATGGGGGGGAGCAGGGATGGGGGGGAGTGGATAGAGCTGGGTTGGGATCAAGGGGGTGGATGGGGCCGGGGTGAGATCTTTGGTTTGGGGGGAAGGGTTAAAGGATATATGCTAGGGGGTGCTTTGGGAGGGGAGAGGAATTGTGCTGGGGGTTCAAACTTCTAATCTGCCCCCCTGCTTCTACTTCTAGTACAAATCACTCCTAGCAGCATAGATGTTACCTAGCAATGTCCCCCTCCAATCACCATTACCCCCTCCTCTGCAATGCCCCTGTTTTGATATACCACGGCCCCGGGCAGGTGTTGTAGAGCAATATCCCTCTTCCTCGGCTCTTGCTCGCAGCATGTGTACATGAAACATCAGAGCCGAGGAGGAGGTGGCTATAGTCCGGTGTGCAGTGAGTGCAGCCAGCGTGGAGAGAAATATGATTTCGGTTAGGGATGAGCCCAACACCCCCCGCTTCGGTTCGCACCAGAACCTGCTAACGGACCGAAAATTTGCATGAACGTTAGAACCCCATTGAAGTCTATGGAACTCGAATGTTCAAAATCAAAAGTGCTAAAGGCTAATTTGCATGGTATTGTCCTAAAAAGGATTTGGGGACCCGGGTCCTGCCCCAGGGGACATGTATCAATGCAAAAAATGTTTTGAAAACGGAAGTTTTTTCGGTAGCAGTGATTTTAATAATGCTTAACCGCTTCCCGACCGCCTCCTGTACATATACATCGGCAGAATGGCATGGCTGCGCAAAGTAACGTACACGTACGTTACTTTGAATTTGCTGCCATGTGCGCACGAGAGCGCTGGTGGCGCGAGCTCCATGAGTCGGGTCGCGAGTCCCGAGGACTCGATCCCTAGTACTGATTTAACCCCTCCCCGCCCCCTAGTGGTTAACCCCTTCACTGCCAGTGTCATTTATACAGGAATCAATGCATTTTTATAGCACCGATTGCTGTATAAATGACAATGGTCCCAAAAATGTCCGACATGTCCAACATGTCCGCCATAACGTCGCAGTCACAATTAAAATTGCTGATTACCGCCATTACTAGTAAAAAAAAAAAATATTAATAAAAATGCCATAAAACTATCCCCTATTTTTTTTTTTCCAATATGAGTTTATTCAAGCAAAGGAGAGGTTAAAGCTCCAGAGTAACATCATAAACAGAAAACAACATCCAAAGACACCGCTTCTTATAACATTATAACTGAGAACACATTTGTATTTTCTTTCAATGTATAGATACACATATTTTAACTGATTATGTATACAGTGTTCAATATTGCTGCGGCTATTATAAATATCTGGATAACCCCTTCCCTCTGCCACTTTCCTTGTTCAGGGTCTTAGGTAGACCAGAAAATTAAAACTTAGTCAGAAAAGGATAGAGGTGATGAGAGAAAGAAAGGAAGGGGGTAGGGAAAGAGAAGAGCAGGGGAGGGGGGCGGAAACATGGAGACGGCGAATGCACTTGACTTGGGGCTTATGTGTCCTATTAGACAGCCGGGTGTCCTCAGTCACCCGCCAGGAGGCTCTGACCCTCGTTAGAATATATAAAAATCAGCCAATTCGACCATATTCTGGTGTATATCTCATTTTGATGTCTAGCCGTGAGGATGAGATCCTCCATTTTCCTGATGTCTTCTACTTTTCTGAGCCATATGCTCATGGTTGGGGGTTTGTCAGACTTCCACAGTAGTGGGATACAGGACTTTGCTGCATCTAGTAGATGACGGATCAAAGATTTTTTGTATGCTTTGCTCGACCTATCAGTTGCATGTAATAAGAAGACCCTGGGCTCAGCCGGGATAGGGCGTTGTGTAAATTTTTGTATCGTCTGCTGTATAGTCCTCCAGAACTGCTTCAACATGGGACAGCTCCAGAAGATGTGGAGAATCGTACCCTGGTCTCCTCGGCATCTCCAGCACAACCCCGAGGAGGATGGAAAGAACTTTTGTAGTTTTATGGGTGTATTGTACCATCTATGAAGTATTTTGAAATTAGTTTCTTGCATCTTCATGCAAATCGAGGATTTGAATGTAAAGTATAAAATGTTTTGTTTTTGTCATGATGTAAATTTACACTTTAAACCCCTTTCCCATGCCCCCAACATGTGTATTTGGTGATTTTCTGGTAGTGTGATCAGCAACTGGTAGGTGGCCGACAATACGTGAGGTAGGACTCCTTCCTCCAAGCAATAAGTTCCTAGGTTGTCAATGCCCGGATGGGACCCTCGAGGTGAGGCAGCGAGTTAAGATAATGCTTAAGTTGGAGAGCCCTCCAAAAGTCCAGAATAACCCTTCTGGGTTCATTAGTTCAGCTGTTGAGGGCCACCGACCATTTGTGACAAAATGTGAGGCCTGAAAGTAGCCCCGACTGCATAGAGATCTAAAGACTGGGTCTGTGTATCCTGGAGTGAAATCTGGAGTTCCCAGAATCTGGCGTAGGGGGGAATTGGGAGAAGTCAGTTGTGAACGTGTGAAGAGGGATGAGCAAGTTCTCGAAGTTACACCAATTAAGGGATGGTTCTTTATCATACATGGTAGAGAGTGATGACACCAAGGCACCCTATTTAATGGAACGGTACTTTGTGTCTGTTCCAGTTGAGTCCATAATTTAGTGGGTTGATGTCTTATCCAATCTATAAGTCTGGTCAAGTGGGTTGCTTGTTGATATTTGCAGAGGTCTGGTACCGCCAGGCCTCCATATAGTTTGGGGAGTGTGAGCAGTCATCTATTAAGTCTGGGCCGTTTGTTTGCCCATATAAAGTTAGAGAAAAGGGCATTTGTCTGGTCAAAATAGTGAGAAGGTATTTGAATCAGTAACGCCTGTAGAAGGTATAGGAACTTTGGAAGGATGCACATCTTAAGGATGTTGCATCTACCAAACCATGAATGTAACCCTGTGTTCCATTTGATAAGTAAGGCTCGTATGGTGGACAATAGTGGAGGTAAGTTCAAGGCATATATCTGTGACATCTTGGGAGGTATATACGTGCCCAAGTACTTAAGAGCTGTATTAGTCCATTTAAAATTGAAATTATCTCTGAGGGAGGTGAGAAGGTGTGGAGACAGTCCTACGCTCATGGCTTCCGATTTGTTAAAGTTGATCTTCAGGTTGGAAATACTACCATATATTTGGAATTCTTTTAGTAGGTTGGGGAGAGATACCACTGGTTTGGTGAGAGTGAACAGCATGTCATCCGTGTATGCAGCGATTTTCTGCTGTGTCTCTCCCATAGTCACTCCAGTTATATCCGGGTGTGCACGTACGGTTCGCAGGAAGGGTTCCAGTGACAGGGCGAAGAGAAGTGGGGACAATGGACACCCCTGGCGAGTTCCATTTCTAATCGTGAAGGGGTCTGATAGGACCCCATTCACACGAACCCGAGCTGTGGGATCCGTGTAGACCGAATCAATCCACTTAAGCATCCTATCCCCAATCCCGATATATCTCAGAACAGAGGTCATGAAATTCCAATCAACCCTGTCAAAGGCTTTCTCTGCGTCCATACTTAGGAAGACACATGGGATTCTATTCTGATTCACCACGTGCAATATGTTGAGCACTTTGGTTGTATTGTCCCTGGCTTCTCTTGTGGGGACAAATCCAACCTGGTCTAGGTGGATCAGGGATGGGAGGTATGTTTGTATCCTAATAGACAATATTTTCGTGAATATTTTGAGATCCAAGTTAAGTAGTGATATTGGTCTATAGCTCCCACAGGCCGTCACATCTTTCCCCTCCTTGGGGATCACGGTAATATGTGCCGTTAAGGTGTCTCTAGGGATATGAGATCCAGAGTCCAGTGAGATGAAGAATTTGTGCATGTATTCTCCCAAGGATGGTAGCAGGATTTTGTAATATTGTGCCGTAAAGCCATCCGGTCCTGGTGCTTTCCCTAATTTCATGGAAGCCACTGCCTTCTGTATTTCTTCCAAATCTATGGGTTCGTCTAGCAACTCACTGAACTCTGTCGACAATTTTGGCATGTCAGATTTAAGTAGATAATCTTCTATGTGTGTTTGTAATGTGTGTGTCTTTGGTATGTTGTAAAGGGAGTAATAAAACTCCTTAAACTCTGCTGTGGTTGTGTAACCTTCCGTCCAGAGGGCGACGTAATACGGGGGATATAGTTAGCAAGAATCTGCTTGCCAAATCTTTGAAGGAACAATTTGCCACATTTGTTTCCCGATTCGTATGTTACCCGACGACAAATTTGTAACGCGGCTTTCGCTCGAAATATCCCCTATTTTTTAAACGCTATAACTTTTGCGCAAACAAATCAATAAACGCCTTGTTTTTTTTTTACCAAAAATATGTAGAAGAATACGTATCGGCCTAAACTGAGGAAAAAAAATGTTTTTTTATATATTTTTTGGGGGATATTTATTATAGCAAAATGTAAAAAAGAATGTGTTTTTTTTTTGTCACTCTTATTTTGTTTATAGCGCAAAATATAAAAATCACAGAGGTGATCAAATACCACCAAAAGAAAGCTCTATTTGTGGGAAAAAAGGACATCAATTTTGTTTCAGAGCCACGTCGCACAACCGCGTAATTGTCAGTTAAAGCAACGCAGTGCTGAATCGCAAAAAGTGCTCTGGTCAGGAAGGGGGTAAATCCTTCCGGGGCTGAAGTGGTTAAAGTGAAAAAAAAAAGTGAAATATTCCTTTAAATATCGTACCTGGGGGGTGTCTATAGTATGCCTGTAAAGTGACGCGTGTTTCCCGTGTTTAGAACAGTCCCTGCACCAAATGTCATTTTTAAAGGAATAAAAGTCATTTAAAACTGCTTGCGGCTTTAATGTAATGTCGGGTCCTGGCAATATGGATGAAAATCAGTGAGACAAACGGCATGGGTACCCCCCAGTCCATTACCAGGCCCTTTGGGTCTTGTATGGATATTAAGGAGAACCCCGCACCCAAATTAAAATAAGGAAAGGCGTGGGGCCCCCAGGCCCTATATACTCTGAACAGCAGTATACAGGCGGTGCAAACAAGACAGGGACTGTAGGTTTGTTGTTAAGTAGAATCTGTTTGTAATTTTGAACGGGTACATTTTTAACGTGTTTAGCTCCAGCCAAAAAATCTATTTTAAGCTTTTTGGAAAACATAGGGAAGGGTTATCACCCCTGTGACATTTGTTTTGCTGTCTGTGCTCCTCTTCAGAAGATTTCACCTCACTTTCTGTCCCAATGACAAATGTTTTTACAAAATTTGGGGTTTTTAGTGAAACAAGGATTGGTGATAAAGCATCAGTGGAAAGGAGAAAAGTTTTTCCCATATTAACTCTTACAGGAGAGTACATCGGTACATCAAGCCACACCAGAAAGGCAGAAGGAGATTAGGGAAGTAAACGAGAGCTGGTGTAGTAAGGAGGGGTTTGGGTTCCTGGAGGACTGGGCCGACTTCTCAGTCGGTAACCAGTACTATAGAAGGGTCGGACTGCACCTAAATGAGGAGGGTGCAGATCTGCTGGGAATGAAGATGGCCAAAAAGTTAGAGGGGTTTTTAAACTAGGCAATGAGGGGGAAGGGTCCAGAGGTAGAGATAGCCAGCGCAGAAGATATTCCAGAGGGTAGTATTGGGGGCATTAGTGGTAGGTTAACCAAAGCACAAAAACCCAAGGTAAGTATAGTAACAAGTTCTAGTTGCAATCTCGAAACACCCAATACGAGGATAATATGCGACCGGTCTAAACTATGTGACATGTTCACCAATGCCAGGAGCCTGGCGGACAAGATGGGTGAACTAGAGATACTGTTGTACAAGGAGGATTTGGATTTTGTGGGAATTTCAGAGACCTGGTTCAACAGCTCTCATGATTGGCTGGCAAACATTCAAGGTTATTCTCTTTACCACAAGGATAGAGAGGGTAAAAAAGGGGGAGGGGTATGCTTTTATATCAAGAATAATGTACAAGTGAATGTGAGAGATGACATCACTGAGGGAGCTAGGGAGGAGGTGGAATCCTTATGGGTAGAGCTCCAAAGGGATGAAGCTAAGGGGAAAATAATACTGGGAGTATGCTATAGGCCCCCTAAAGTGAGGGAGGAAGTGGAGACGGATCTCCTATCACAAATTGGATTAGCAGCAAGGATGGGAAGTGTTATCATAATGGGGGATTTTAATTATCCAGACATAGACTGGGCGGAGGGAACCGCGCATTCATCTAAGGCTCGCCAGTTCCTTAATGTCTGGCAGGACAATTTTATGGGTCAGATGGTAGATGCACCAACTAGAAATAAAACATTACTGGATCTACTGATTACCAACAATACAGACCTGATCACGGATGTGGAAATACGGGGCAATTTAGGTAACAGCGATCACAGGTCAATTAGTTTCAGTATAAATCACACAAATAGGAAACCTAAAGGGAATACAAAGACACTGAATTTCAAAAGAGCCAACTTCCCTAAACTACAAACCTTGCTAAAAGGCATAAATTGGGATAAAATATTAGGAACAAAGAATAAGGAGGAGAGATGGGTTTGCTTTAAGAGCATATTAAATAAGGGCATTAGCCAATGTATCCTGGATGGCTTAACTCCAATGTAAAAATGCATATAAAAGCAAAGGAGAAGGCCTTCAAAAAATACAAGGTTGAGGGATCATCCTCAGCATTCAGACTTTATAAAGAATGCAACAAGAAATGTAAGGGTGCAATTAGGACAGCTAAGATTGAACATGAAAGACACATAGAGGAGGCGAGTAAAAAAAATCCCAAGAAATTTTTTAAAGTGGGTTTCCACCCAAAAAAAAAAAACTACATGAAAAATCCTAAAAAAAAAAAAATACAAAAAAAATGTGGATATTTTTTTTTTAACTAACCTCCAAATGCCTGTTGCTAGGGGGTCCCTCGTAGTCTGCCTCTTCCAGTGCCTGGGCTGGTGACATCACTTCCCCTTGGCATAGGAAGGGCTCAGCTCTGCTCCCTCACTCCTGTCAATCATCTGGGACATATTACAGGTCCCAGGTGACTGAGCGGCCAATCACAGCGCGTGGCGCAGTCCGCGCATGCACAGTGGGTGCCAGGCTGTGAAGCCACAGCCCGGCGCCCACAGTTGCAATGCGGTGCCGCTGAACAGAGGGGGAGACGAGTGGGGCTTCGATCCCCCGCATCGCTGGACCCTGGGACAGGTAAGTGTCCAATTAAAAGTCAGCAGCTGCAGTATTTGTAGCTGCTGACTTTTAATTTTTTTTTTTTTTTTTGACTGGACCTCCTCTTTAAGTATGTAAACAGTAAAAAAGGGAGGACAGACCATATTAGCCCCATAAAGAATGAGGAAGGACATCTGGTTACAAAGGATGGGGAGATGGCAAAGGTATTGAATTTATTCTTCTCCTCAGTCTTCACGAGTGAATCGGGGGGCTTCAGTAACCAAAACTGCAGTGTTTATCTTCAGGACACAACACAGGAAGCACCTCCATGGTTAACAGAGGACAGAATTAAAATTAGACTTGAGAAACTTAACATTAATAAATCACCGGGACCAGATGGCTTGCATCCGAGGGTACTTAGGGAACTCAGTCAGGTGATTGCCAGACCATTGTTCCTAATTTTTACAGACAGTCTATGACTGGAATGGTACCAGCTGATTGGAGAAAAGCCAATGTAGCACCAATATTTAAAAAGGGCCCAAAAAACATCCCTGGGAATTACAGACCAGTTAGCCTAACATCAATAGTATGTAAACTCTTGGAGGGGATGATAAGGGACTGTATACAAGATTTTAGTAATGAGAACGGTATCATTAGCAGTAATCAGCATGGATTCATGAAGAATCGTTCTTGCCAAACCAATCTATTAACCTTCTATGAGGAGGTGAGTTGCCATCTAGATAAAGGAAGGCCCGTAGACGTGGTGTATCTGGATTTTGCAAAAGCATTTGACACAGTTCCCCATAAACGCTTACTGTACAAAATAAGGTCCGTTGGCATGGACCATAGGGTGAGTACATGGATTGAAAACTGGTCACAAGGGTGAGTTCAGAGGGTGGTGATAAATGGGGAGTACTCGGAATGGTCAGGGGTGGGTAGTGGGGTCTACCAGGGTTCTGTGCTGGGACCAATCCTATTTAATTTGTTCATAAACGACCTGGAGGATGGGATAAACAGTTCAATCTCTGTATTTGCAGACGATACTAAGCTAAGCAGGGCAATAACTTCTCCGCAGGATGTGGAAATTTTGCAAAAAGATCTGAACAAATTAATGGGGTGGGCGACTACATGGCAAATGAGGTTCAATGTAGAAAAATGTAAAATAATGCATTTGGGTGGCAAAAATATGAATGCAATCTATAGACTGGGGGGAGAACCTCTGGGGAATCTAGGATGGAAAAGGACCTGGGGGTCCTAGTAGATGATAGGTTCAGCAATGGCATGCAATGCCAAGCTGCTGCTAATAGAGCAAACAGAATATTGGCATGCATTAAAAGGGGGATCAACTCCAGAGATAAAACGATAATTCTCCCGCTCTACAAGACTCTGGTCCGGCCGCACCTGGAGTATGCTGTCCAGTTCTGGGCACCGGTCCTCAGAAAGGATGTACTGGAAATGGAGCGAGTACAAAGAAGGGCAACAAAGCTAATAAAGGGTCTGGAGGATCTTAGTTATGAGGAAAGGTTGCGAGTTCTGAACTTATTCTCTCTGGAGAAGAGACGCTTGAGAGGGGATATGATTTCAATATACAAATACCGTACTGGTGACCCTACAATAGAAATAAAACTTTTTCGCAGAAGAGAGTTTAACAAGACTCGTGGCCACTCATTAAAATTAGAAGAAAAGAGGTTTAACCTTAAACTACGTAGAGGGTTCTTTACTGTAAGAGCGTCAAGGATGTGGAATTCCCTTCCACAGGCGGTGGTCTCAGCGGGGAGCATTGATAGCTTCAAGAAACTATTAGATAATCACCTGAATGACCGCAACATACAGGGATATATAATGTAATACTGACACATAATCACACACATAGGTTGGACTTGATGGACTTGTGTCTTTTTTCAACCTCACCTACTATGTAACTATGTAAGGAGAGAATTTCCCTTCCTAGGGGTAGATTTCATATCACTTCCTGTTGTCTCCTTCTGTTTGCAAATAGGAGTTGTTTGTAAGTTGGATGTTTGAAAGTAGGGGCCTGCAAAAATTGGGCCTTTGGTGATGGTAGTGGTGCTGGTGCCACAACACTGTAAGTCCTCACAGTTACTCTTGGTGGGCGCTGGAACGGGCCCTGCTGTGAAATATTAGATCAAGAATTGTAATTACACGTCCCTGTTAAACAAGGGCTGAAAAATTGGGCCTTAGCCACTGGTGCTGGTGCCACAACACTGCAACCCCTCACAGATACTCTAGTTGGAGTGTCAGGAACGAGCACTGCTGCAAAATATTGAATCAAAATCTGTAATTACATGCCCTTGTTAAACAGGGGCTGAAAAATTGGGCCTTAGCCACTGGTAGCGGCGCCCAGAAACAAAAATATTCCTATAAGCTATCAGCATGATCATTGAGGAGGAAGAGGATAGTCACTAGGCACAACAGGATAGTCACTCAGCATCAGCATTGGCAGTCTTGAAGGGATCTGACGTTTCAAAAAAATTTATTCGGTTACATCAGCATCAGGTGCTTGGTATCAGGTGGTGATCCAAGACTGATTCATTTTTTTAAAGGTCAGTCGATCGACCGAGTCGGTGGACAGACGCACCCTGTGATCAGTTACAAAGCCTCCAGCAGCACTGAATGTGCGTTCCGAAAGAACACTGGATGCAGGACAGGCCAGTAGCTCAATTGCATACTGTGCAAGTTCTGGCCAGTGATCAATCCTGAAGACCCAGTAACCAGGGGATTTTCGGTGGGAAAGGTGTCCAAGTCATATCTTACCCCTAGGTATTCCTGCACCATGTAAAACAGATATTGGCGATGGTTGCTGGAACCAATCATACCTTGGGGCTGCGGACTAAAAAATTGTCTGAACGCATCGGTCAAACGTCCACCTTCTCCTTCTTTGACTGACCGAAGCCTTAGCAACACGTTGTCCAGGAACAGGAGTTTGTAACCTCCCAGTCTCTGGGAACGCGTTGCACAGACCTTTCTGCAAGGCCTCCCAAAGATCTTCCATCCTCTACTCCCTCTGCGATGGCAAGATAAGGTCTGCAACCTTACCCTTGTAACGTGGATCAAGAAGGGTTGCCAGCCAGTAACGATCCCTCTCCTTGATACCACGAATACAAGGATCCTTCCGCAGGCTTTGCAGGATCAGGGAGGTCATGCAGCGTAGGTTTGCTGAGGCATTCGGTCCGGAGTCCTCTGGGTCACTAAGGATGACATGATCCGCAGCCACCTCCTCCCAGCCACGTACAAGTCCATGGGTTTCTTGGGACTGTAAATGATCCCTTAAAGACTGCTGCTGATGCTGAGTGACGGGCTCCACCTCCATGCTGACACAATCCTTCTCCTCCTCCTCTTCCTGTGTGATCGGCGGGCACGCAGGAACACTGTCTGGATAAAGGGGGCCTTGAGAACTAAGGAAGTCCTCCTCTTCCTGCCTCTGTTCTGCCTCAAGTGCCCTGTCCATTATTCCACGCAGCGTGTGCTCCAACAGGTGGACAAGGGGGACAGTGTCACTGATGCATGCACTGTCACTGCTCACCATCCTTGTGGCCTCCTCAAATGGTGACAGGACAGTGCATGCATCCCTGATCATGGCCCACTTGCATGGGAAAAAAAACAAGCTCCCCTGACCCTGTCCTGGTGCCATAGTCGCACAGGTACTCATTGATGGCCCTCTGCTGCATGTGCAGCCGCTGTAGCATGGCCAACGTTGAGTTCCACCTGGTGGGCATGTCACAGATTAGGCGGTTCCTGGGGAGGTTAAATTTCTTTTGGAGGTCTTCCAGCCGAGCACTGGCATTATATGAATGGCGTAAATGCACACAGACTTTCCTGGCCGGCCTCAGGACATCCTGTAAGCCCGGTTACCTGCTGAAGAACCACTGCACCACCAAGTAAAGGACGTGAGCCAAACAGGGCACATGGGTCAGTTGTCCCTGTCGTAGGGCGGAGAGGAGGTTGGTGCCATTGTCGCAAACCACCATTCCTGGCTAAAGTTGGCGTGGCGTCAATCACCTCTGAACCTGCCCCTGCAGAGCTGACAGAATCTCTGCCCCAGTGTGGCTTCTGTCCCCAAAGCACACCAGCTCAAGCACCGCATGGCATCTTTTGGCCTGCGTAGTTGCGTAGCCCCTTGAACGCCTATGGAGCACCGCTGGTTCCGAGGACAATGCACAGGAAGAGGCCATGGAGGAAGAAGAGGAGTAGAGGGTGGAGGAGAGAGGTGTGTCAGAATCACCAGTAGTGGCATTTTGGAGGCGTGGTGACGGAACAACTTCCAACACTACTGCACCTTGTCCTGCATCCTTCCCAACTGCCAGCAGAGTCACCCAATGCACCATGAAACTTAGGTAACATCCTTGTCCATGTCTGCTGGGCCATGAGTCAGCGGTAATATGCACCTTAACGCTGACCGCCCTGTCCAGCGAGGCCAAGACATTGCCTTCCACATGCTGGTATAGAGCCAGAATCGCCTTCCATGAGAAAAAGTGGCGTTTGGGAACCTGCCACTGAGGAACTGCACATTCCACAAACTCACGGAAGGGGGCAGAGTCTACCAACTGAAAAGGTAACAGTTGAAGTGCTAGCAATCTTTCCAAGCTAGCATTCAACCACTGGGCATGTGGATGGCTGGGAGCAAACTTCTTTCTGCGGTGCAGCAGCTGGGGCAGGGAAATTTGCCTGGTACAATCTGACCTCGGTGTACCGATAGCAGATTGCCCGCAAGTACTTGGCTGTGACACACCTAATTCTATACCTTCATTCCTCTCAGTGCAGGTCTCAGAGAGGACTGAAGCTATAGTGGGGTTGAAGATCCCAGCTGATGAGGAGCAAGGAGAGGTCCTCTTTGTTCTTTGGTGTGGGTCTTTTAGGTACGCTTGCAATGAACTGCATGGCAGGTCAACATATGTCTGGTCAAGCATGTGGTGCCCAAGTGGGAGATGTTTTGGCCACGCGAGATGCGCTTGAGACATATGTTGCAAATAGCAGCGGTGCCATCTGATGCACTCGTCTCAAAAAAGGCCCACACCAAAGAACTTTTGGAATAACGCGCAGAGACAACAGCGCCCTGCACATGCGGAGCTCTGCGGTGTGATGCAGTCAGTGTGCTGCCCTTAAGCTGGCCCCTGGAGGGCATCCTGCCTCGTTGGTGATGTGCCTCCTCCTCCTCCTCTCTCCTCTCTCCTATCAGGCACCCACGTGGAGGCAGTGACCTCATCATCCCCTCCCTCCTCATCACTGGAGCAAAGTTCATTCAGGCCCAGGAGCTTGTGTTTCCCTTTGATTCAGACTGGGCCATGAGCTGGTGTTTCCCTTGATTTCAGACTGGACAAGGAACTTGTGTTTTTCTTGGTTCAGAATGAGCAAGGAGCTGGTGTTTCCCTTGGTTGAGGCTGGATCAGGAGCTTGTGTTTCCCTTTGCTCATACTGAGACAGAGGCTGACTTTACCCTTGGCTCAGGCTGAGCCAGGAGCTAATATTACCCTTGGTTCAGACAGGACTGGGAGCTGGTGTTTCCCATGGTCCATACTGGGATGGAGACTGATATTTCCCTTGGTTCAGACTGGGCCAGAAGCTGGTGTTTCCCTTGGTTCAGACTGGACCAGGAGCTGGTATTTATCTTGGTTCAGACTGGGACAGATACTGATGATACCCTTGGCTCAGGCTGAGCCAGGAGTTGCTGTTTCATTTGAATCAGACTGGTCCAGAAGCTGGTGTTTCCCTTGGATCAGACTGGGTCAGGAGCTGGGGTTTCCCTTGATTCGGACTGTGCCAAGAGCTGGGTTTTCCCTTGGATCAGACTGGGTCAGGAGCTGGGGTTTTCTCTTGATTCAGACTGTGCAAGGAGCTGATGTTGCTCTTGGTTCTGACTGGGTCCAGAGCTGGTGTTTCCATTGGTTCAGACTGGGCTAAAAAATTATGTTTCCCTTGGTTTAGACTGGGCCAGGATTTGGTATTTTTCTTGGTTCATACTGGGATATAAGTTTATATTATCCTTGGTTCATACTGGGATGGGAGATGGTGTTTCCTTTGGTTCAGACTGGGCCAGGAGCTTATGTCTGCCATGGTTTTCCCCTCCAGGGAAAAGTGAATAGTGAAGCTCCTGCCATCTCTCCCGGTGCTTCTCCCCCACCGCTGTCTTCCCCTATGTCATCTCTCCCGCCGCCGTCTTCTTCCACGCTGCCGGTTACATTTTAGGGTGCTCCTTCCACACAAGAAGGAAATGTTATCTGGAAGGACTAGGAATCAATTGGACCAATGGGGTTTAAATGTTCTGCAACTATATTGAGAAACCATAAAATGTTATTGGCCTGTGATTGGCTCTCCTATTTTTAGTGAAGTAAGACAGACTTCCCTTGTCGGTGTCAATAATGGGATTTAAGAAACCATGTGAAATGTTTCTCCCAAATCCAAAAAGGTGACCCCCTTGGGGAGGTACCCATCCTAGTATTCCTAATATGAGTTTGTAGTCCCCGATACTACAGGAAACATGTGGGCAATCATTTACACCTTTTACAGCAGGACAGTAAATATCAGAAGACAATTCAAACATAAAACCAACAGCAGGAAGTCTTCTAACTTAATGTGTAATGTAATCTGTCATTAGAATTCCCAGAGTTCCCTCCGCAACATCGTTTTATCACCTGTTATCCTGTCTGTAGATCTGTTATTTTCCCACCTTCTGTAACAGGATGACAACCCTCATCATTCTGCAGTAACATTACACAGCAGTGTTATCACCCTGTACAGGGAAGTCTTAGATAGATTATAAGTAAGACACACAACAAGTAAAGTCCAAATTCAGATAACGCTTCTAAAGCAGTTACAGAAACAGGTTTTTTTTAATGGTTTAAACCACCAAATGAATGAAAACTGAGAGTTGTAAGCACCCCCGGCAGTGTTTATATGGTTTTTCCCAGTCCCTCCAACTGACATTTTTGGCAAATAGCTTGACCTTCTACAGAAAGTATTAGAAGAAAACAGATCTACTGGGAGGATCAACAGAAAATAAAAATGTTACAAGAGGAGACTCGGAAAAACAAAATCTTCCATGCTAATGACAGATTGCACCATTTATGTAATTATTGATCAGACCATAAGTTACACTTTTTTTTCAATCAAAAATGTTTTATTTCATTTTCCAATTTACAACAAAAGAAGAACTCACAACACACAAAGCATTCCCACAAAACAACCCAACCAAACAAAACAAAAACTTGTTACACTTTAGTGCCAACATCATAACATTTCCAGGGATAAGAAATGTTCTTTGAAAACTTTACACCAAAAAGAGATCTGTCCATTCAGAGTCATGACCCATTTCACTGCCAGGTCCGCACATCGTACAGACCTGACAGCAGGGGGGCTAACACACAATCCTGTTGCTGCAGCCACTGGGATTGTGTGTGAAACTGAAAGGTCAGGTGAAAACTGCCACCCGATTGGTCACACACCCCCCCAGAACTGGCGCTTCCCTGCCATATTTTCTGGGCTCCACTTACCCATCTGCAGACCCAGGACCAACGTTATTATCTACATCTGACTCCTGTACCTCCAATTGCTGTATGGACTGTCTTTTTATTAAATAAAGGTGATTATATTGGAGTGCGGCTGTCCAGATCCCTTCCTTTGCATTCCCATGACCAACATGGTGAGTGCGGGGGCTGGGGGGGGAGAACAACGGACACACGTCCACTCTCCTCCCCTTCTTGCTGTGACCCAGAAAGCAAGGTCTATGACGTCACTTCCAGGTCAGCCTCTCGGTGTGTGTTTTACAGTGTGATCTGCATCACAAAACATTCAGTGGAGCCCAGAGGAGACATTGGGGGTCTTTTAGACCCTGCAAGTCTCATTAAAGAGAACCTGGCACCTAAAAAATATCACATACAGGACTTTTTGTCCCCTATGTGATGAAAGAAAAATTTAAAGAATTTTTTTTTTTTTTGCAAAAAATTAAGTTACACTCAAGCACATAAAATTCATCCCCCCCAAAAAAACTTGGGGCCCCCCTCCTCCACATATATAAACATAAAAATATAAACAAATGCCTCAGGGGTGCCTACGAGTAAAAACGTTGATTGCGATACACGTTACATATAACCGCGCACGCCGGAGTGAGAGCAATAATTCTAGAACCAGACCTCCTCTGTAACACTAAACTAATACCTATATTTGTTTTTTTAAGTGTTGCCTATATAAAATATAGGTTACTGAAGTTTGTCGCAATTTCACGGCGCACATAATTTAAGGTTTCGCAAATTGGGTATCTATTTACTCGGCATACCCTCGTTTTTTATATTTTACTAAAAATGTGGGTAATTTATTGCATTTTGTTGCCCTAAAATTCACTTTAGTGTATTATTTATTGAAATTCTGTGTTTCCTAGACCATTGAGGTAATATCGTGTGACATAAAACATTGAAACTACCAATATTTTTTTATTTAGGGTATCAGCTTTCAGAAAATATATAATGTTTGGGGTATTTACCTCATTTTAAGGCTAACATTTTTTATTAAACATGTGTGCAAAAAATGTAAAAAGGGCTCTGGCAGCGAAAAGGTTAAACCCCAGCTGGAGGAATTTCAGTCCCCAGAAGTGGTAGGAATATGACCACACACTCAGCCCCAATCTCTTGTAGGTGTGCTGTGTGAATAGTCTATGGAGAGGAGTAATAGCTAAACAGAGAAAGAAGATAACAAGAACATCCATTCTACACCTGATGAGATCCCTGAGACTTTCAGCAGAACCAGATGGAATACAAGTAGCCAGCTGAACTTAAGTGGTATTGTTAAATGCATCCCATAAACAGCAGCAACTCAGTGTGGGAAGGCCTGCGGCAGCATAAGGAATTGCTTTCTCACCAAACCGAGACTTCTCTCTGGCTGGTGTCTCAGTCAAAGACCTGCCTGCAAAGATGTCATCCGTGAGAGGAGATAAAATATGGAAAGGAGGCATTTATCATGGGAGGGGAGGTTTGGAGAAGGTGTGCTTAGCTGGAGCTCTGACGCCTGACTTATGGTGTATTAACAGTCAGAAGAACCTGGAATAGACTCTCTTAATGAGGCTTCGGAGGCTTTGCAAGATGCCACTTGACCCCATCCTAGTCTCTGGTACTGCGGCAGTGTTGATCATGTATTAGCTCAGGATCCGGCAATGAAGAAAACACTTGGTAACACTGCCCAGTTAATGAATGATGAAAATGCATTACATTTTCCATCAAAGCTCCATAAAAAAGAAAAATATATGAATCGTGAGGAAAAAAAGTCAGTGCATCCGATCATTACATTCCAGTTTGCTCCCAGATTTAGTTTTTCTAAAGTAGCATTTTATCTTTTCACTTCTTCCCTAGCTTATGGGATAACATTGGGGCTATGAAACTTATGGGACACCTGCAACTCCTTTAATATCCCCCTTCTTCCAGAGTTTCCACTCTACAAACTTCTCTGCTGAAGCTTGTGAATCCTCTGGTGACAGATTAGCCCGGTATTAACTGTAAAATCTTTGTCACATTCAGAGCATTAAAATGGCTTATTTCCAGTGTGAACTCTCTGGTGTTTGATAACATATGACTTCTGTGTAAAAGCTTTGCCACATTCAGAACACTGATACGGCTTCTCTCCAGTGTGAACTCTCTGGTGTATGGTAAGCTCTCCTTTCGTTGTAAAAGCTTTGCCACATTCAGAACACTGATATGACTTCTCTCCAGTGTGAACTCTCTGATGTCTGATAAGATTTGATTGCTGTGTAAAAGCTTTGTCACATTCAGAACACTGATACGGCTTCTCTCCAGTGTGAACTCTCTGGTGTTTGATAACATCTGACTTCTGTGTAAAAGCTTTGCCACATTCAGAACACTGATACGGCTTCTCTCCAGTGTGAACTCTCTGGTGTATGGTAAGCTCTCCCTTCGATGTAAAAGCTTTGCCACATTCAGAACACTGATATGACTTCTCTCCAGTGTGAACTCTCTGATGTCTGATAAGATTTGATTGCTCTGTAAAAGCTTTGTCACATTCAGAACACTGATACGGCTTCTCTCCAGTGTGAATTCTCTGGTGTTTGATAACATCTGACTTCTGTGTAAAAGCTTTGCCACATTCAGAACACTGATACGGCTTCTCTCCAGTGTGAAACCTCTGGTGTGTGACAAATTTTGAATTTTTTGTAAAAGTTTTGTCACATTCAGAACACTGATACGGCTTCTCTCCAGTGTGAACTCTCTGGTGTATGGTAAGCTCTGCCTTGGTTGTAAAAGCTTTGCCACATTTAGAACACTGATATGACTTCTCTCCAGTGTGAACCCTCTGGTGTTTGATAACATCTGACTTCTGTGTAAAAGCTTTGCCACATTCAGAACACTGATACGGCTTCTCTCCAGTGTGAAACCTCTGGTGTGTGACAAGTTTTGATGTTTTTGTAAAAGTTTTATCACATTCAGAACACTGAAATGGTTTCTCTTCATTGTGAACCTTCTGGTCTGTGATACGTTTTGCCTCCATTGTAAAACCTTTGTCACGTTCCAAACAAGAAATATCTTATGAAATGATTCCTCTTATGTATACATGGGTTGGACTTTACTATAAAGCCATTGTCACTTCCAGAACACTGAAATGACTTCTCTCCTGTTGTCCTCTGAGGCTGGATCAATGTTGAATAGGATCCAATACATTTATGATATTTAGAACATGGATATGTCTTGAGTCCTTTGTGAATCCTCCAGTGATCTGCAATAAAAACTTTCAGTCACTTATAACACTCATATGGATCGATTCCCATGTGACTTTGTTTTATTGATGAAGACCAGCAAGACCATAAACTTGGTTCCTCAGTCCACCTGTACAGAGAAAAATAAAAGTCAGAATTCTTTAAAAAAGGGTTCAATAAAGTTACTTCATTTTTAACATTTATTATTAACTTCTTCCCGCTCAGCCTATTGTAATATGACGGCCAAAAAGGAGCCATATTGTTCTGGGAGAACAGATCTTGCGCGGCCCTGCAGGACCAATCTCTGGCGCAGTCTGTCACCCGCTATATCCAGTGGATGACTGATCAGTGTAGCGGCCCACTGCCGGTACCATGTGATCGCTGTGACCAATCACAGTAGATAACATGACAATTGTGAACAATGAATGGCTTTTATTCATGACAGTTATTGTGTGGTTGGTCACAGTGATCACATGGTACAGACAGGGCCAATCACAACAATATACACTGAATGAATCTATTTCATTCAGTAAAAATGCTTACTTATAGCAATGAAATTCACTGCTATAAACAATCATAGTGTGTAAAAATAAAGAAATCATGATTGCCTCCCCAGAGTAATACAGTGTTAGTATAGTACACAGTTACACAGTTATTAAGGTTGAATAAAGACACCAGTCCATCCAGTTTAACCTGAGTAAGTATGGGTGCGTGTCTACAATTGTCCCTATCCCTGTACATTGTGTCTCATTAAGATGCTCATCTATTATATTATTATTTAAGGTATCCATATACCGCCGTCAATTTACACAGTGCTCCACACATCGCACACTCACATCGGTCCCTACCCTCAAGGAGCCCACAATCCAAGGTCCCCAACTCACATTCACGTGAGAGTGCTACCCACTACACCACTGTGCCACCTATAACTCTAGTAGTGGTAACACTATATTGCTTTGGTCACAGTATGTATGTAAAAAAAAAGTTAAAAAAAATTATTAAAAATACTTTTTGGCTTTTTTTGTTTACATATTGTCACCAGTCGGTGTCCCTGCTCACCTCCACACCAGTTATATGAGGACGCTGTACTGTACTGGGGACAGGATGTAAACAATAAAAAAATCCAAAATATTGTAAAAAAAAAATACAACTTAATACCCACCATGCTTCTTACTAAATACCTTGGAATGTCTACTTTCCAAAAAGGGATCATTTGGGTAATATTTTTACGGTCCTGGTATTTTCGGGCCTCAAGAAATTAGATTGCCCTTCAGTACATCAGGATTGATCGATCTTCAGATATTTATCCCATAGTTTATGGGAGGTGAAGGTGTTAAAGATAGGGATTTTCAGGGATTACCTAAAGACAGAGTAGAAGACAGTCAGACAGATTGAGGTAGTAAGTTCCAGAGGATGGGAGAGGCTCTGAAGAAGTCCTGGAGGTGACCATAGGAGGAGGTGACGTGGGAGCTAGAGAGTAGGAGGTCTTATGAGGAGTGAAGAGAACGGTTTGGTTGGTATTTTGGGACAAGGTTGGTGATGTAGCTGGGGGAAGAGTTGTGGAGGGCTTTGTAAGATGTTGTTAGTATTTTGAACTTGTAATAGGTAAGGGATTGTCAAACAAAAGAGTTCCCCTGGCATGATTGCACCTCTAACAGGTAAAAATTTAACTGGGGAAAATGTTGTGCTTAAGTGAGGACTGTATACCATCTGGTCAAATGTTTATATCCGGACTCCTGGACAGTGCTGGAAAAGGGGGATTTGTGAGCACAGAATAGGATATGATCTCTTTCTGTCTGGGTGAACGTGTGACCCAAATCTCTTCCCTCAGAAGGATTGTAGTTATGAAATCTTCATTTTGATTGGTAAGGAAATGATGATATGGAAATTGTGTGACCTGTGGGCTGACTTCATCTTTATTCAGACATCATACAAGAATGCATTGTCACCTGACCTGGCTGTAACGCTAATTAATAATTGTCCCCACTTGCCAAACACAATATGTATATATACACAATGCGGTTTTGAAGTGGTTTGCAGGGTTTATGACTGAAGCCAGCAATTCTGTTTCTCTCAAAAAGTGATCTGAGCAGCTGATTAGCCACTGGATCGCCTTTAGAAGCAGCCAAAGAGGTCGTCCCTCCTCCCGCTGCTCGCTGGTGTTTCTCGGGCTTACCTTACTTACCGGTTTTCAGGCCATAGTAAAACCTTATTGAAGTCTCCTCTCCTAGGGGATGCATTTAGGGAAAAGATCCCCTTCACTTTCAGGCCATCTGTTTTTTTTTCCCACATGGATTTTCCTAAAATGTTGTGCTAAGAGATTCTCTTTTTTTTTCTCATCTTTTCTAGGAGGTCCATTGATGTCCCTCAGATGTTCACAGATACAGATTTTTAGTGATGCCTTTCGGCCTTCACAGTCAGTTTTCTACTGAGCATGCGGGAGCCGCTCTGCGCCTTGTGAATGGTCCTGTAGTCTTCTGGGACCTGTAATGTGTCCCAGAAGACTGCAGGAGAAGAGAGGGGGGATGAACTTCCAGCTCAGACTGCGGTGATCTGAGTCGAAAGTGAGTGGGTACCCGTCAAAACCAGGTACCAGCTCCCCCTTCTCTCGAAAAAAGTGCCAAATGTGTCAGTGGAGGGGGAGGATGCATACAAGTGTATTTTCCCCTTTTGGGTGGAGGTCCACTTTAAGCATGGTTGGGATAACCAAATTTTCAATGCATTTGTCTCTCAGAAATTGGGTTTCAGCAGCCAATCCATCAAAGTGACCGAGCAGTTGGGTGAAAAATCGGACCTTTAGATAACAGATTTGGGCCATCTGGTGGAGGTCACAGAGCACTGTCTGACAGATAAATGAGGTCAGTGTACCCCACTCTGCAAGGTGAGTCCTAATCTATGACAATGACTGGAATGCTTTCTATCCATTAAAGCCGAGCTCCAGCTTTTCATACACTTTACATAGTTGGGGCCAAGCTGGTCCAATCACACTATGTCCCTCACCAACATGTGAAGCCGCTGGATGTGCGGTATAAGTTGTATATGGCTGAGGCTACATACAGTATACAGCACTGTGTTCCGGGTTCAAGCCGAGACTTCCTGTCTCATACCCGGAACACAGTAGAGTCTATCTGATTGGTGCTCAGCCTTTCAGAGAAACGCACCACACTCCACTCTACAAAAAAATTCTAGAGCTTCTTTGGGACGATTGTTGTGCATAGGGCAGTACATTCCAATGAATGGTCTACACAGTGTATGATGAATGAAAACACTGAAAAACATCAAAAAAACTCCTCATGCAGGAATGCGAGTTCCCGCTACGCAGAGATGTGAATGCGGTTTGACAGCTGAGAGACTCCATTCCCTCCTATGTACTTCTATAAAGCTGGCCATACACTATGCAATCTGATTGTACAATGTGCTTTAGATGTACCATCAGATTGTATAGTGTATGGTGATCATTACAGAACCCAGGACACGCTTCTCCTGATTTCAATATTACAGCTCTATCCACATTGGCTGTGATCTGATCGCTCAGCTCCTGCACACTCTGCCAAATGAGCAATATATAGCTGTGTATTTGGTGAGAACGGTGATCAGTGCTTGCATAGGAAAAATGTTCACCTGATGAGGTGGGTGGAAGGGGGGAGGGTAGGTGATGCAGAGTGTGTCACATCCCAAGGTGTGTCCAGGAAGTAATGGAGAAGTGATTGTACAGCAAGCTGGACGCTGAGGTAAGGGGGGTGTAAGATAAATAAAAAGAAGTACATTAATTGTATATTGGTACATAGGGGGGATTTAGGTAGGGAGGGGAACTTATCCTTTAAGTCAGCAATGTGAGGGGGTGCAGTATTTGGGGTGCACAGTGTTTAAAGAATTGTGAGGGGGGAGGGGTGAAAGGACGCAGTGAGGTGCTGGGAAAATAAAGACCACTCTTGGACAGATTGTCATCAACAACTGCCTGGTGAGGTCTAATGACCACAAAGCTACAAGATAAAATGTAAAGTGTCCCAGAAGGGGGCGCTCTGTCGGGGGGGGACAGAGAAGAGTGATCTGGAGATCTGACCTCGGGACCATGGAGGGAACAGTAATGGGAGGTGTACTGTAGATCTGCTTCATTGCCGGGTTCACTTCCATTACCACCAACAAGTGATCTTCCATATACCAGCAAAGACAAGTGTGACCCCCCAAATCTCATCCAGTCACCTTACATGAGAACATGTCCCCCCATCCCCCATCCTGTGTCAGGGTGCAGAAGGAGGATCTAGTCTTCCGGTCTGTAGTAAGTATGGTGGAGAGGAGGGGGAGGGGTATTGGGAATGCCATGTATATCAGCTGTGCTGGATCATTATTGGCCCCAGACCTGCAATCCGGACAGTTCAGTGTACAGACAGAGGGGGATTTACTGAGGGGAAATAGGCTGTTCAAAGAAATTTCCCCCCATAGATTAGTGAATGTGGTGAAATGTCACTTTGTAATGAATATCCAATCACGTGCACAGAAATAAAAACATGGAATGTTACTTAGACATGATTGGATGATGGAAGTCAGCAGAGCTCCGCCTCCTTCACTGACCCCTTGTCTACCAATGTACATTCTTTATCCTTCTGGTATTCAAGAGGTTAATAGAGAAATGAGCTTTGTATTATTCTCAGCCAGTGACTGGCCGTCATGTAGAAGTGATCGGGGCAGCTGGAGAACCGGCCAATCACAATACAGAGAATGTGCTGTCCCTCCCCCCTGCTGGTGCCCCCTGATGTTCTCTGCCGTGTTTCCTCTGGGAGGTCCAAGATTGTGGAACATTGATAAACCACTATAGATTGTTATGTAGGAGGAGCTTGGAGAACATCCCATCCCCCAATATCCTCTGCCATGAATGACCCCAGAAATTACCAGAATTATGTCACCTCCGGGGTCACCGCTGTCATTCCCGACTACTGTAGCTGGTCTATGTCATGTACAACACAATATATAGAGTAGAGAGGTCAGCACTATTGTAATGTACAACACAATATATAGAGTAGAGAGGTCAGCACTATTGTAATGTACAACACAATATATAGAGTAGAGAGGTCAGCACTATTGTAATGTACAACACAATATATAGAGTAGAGAGGTCAGCACTATTGTAATGTACAACACAATATATAGAGTAGAGAGGTCAGCACTATTGTAATGTACAACACAATATATAGAGTAGAGAGGTCAGCACTATTGTAATGTACAACACAATATATAGAGTAGAGAGGTCAGCACTATTGTAATGTACAACACAATATATAGAGTAGAGAGGTCAGCACTATTGTAATGTACAACACAATATATAGAGTAGAGAGATCAGCACTATTGTAATGTACAACACAATATATATATAGAGTAGAGAGGTCAGCACTATTGTAATGTACAACACAATATATAGAGTAGAGGGGTCAGCACTATTGTAATGTACAACACAATATATATATATATATATATATATATATATATATATATATATATATATATAGAGTAGAGGGGTCAGCACTATTGTAATGTACAACACAATATATAGAGTAGAGAGGTCAGCACTATTGTAATGTACAACACAATATATAGAGTAGAGGGGTCAGCACTATTGTAATGTACAACACAATATATATATATATATATATATATATATATATATATATAGAGTAGAGGGGTCAGCACTATTGTAATGTACAACACAATATATAGAGTAGAGAGGTCAGCACTATTGTAATGTACAACACAATATATAGAGTAGAGAGGTCAGCACTATTGTAATGTACAACACAATATATAGAGTAGAGAGGTCAGCACTATTGTAATGTACAACACAAAATATAGAGTAGAGAGGTCAGTACTATTGTAATGTACAACACAATATATAGAGTAGAGAGGTCGGCACTATTGTAATGTACAACACAATATATAGAGTAGAGAGGTCAGCACTATTGTAATGTACAACACAATATATAGAGTAGAGAGGTCAGCACTATTGTAATGTACAACACAATATATAGAGTAGAGGGGTCAGCACTATTGTAATGTACAACACAATATATAGAGTAGAGAGGTCAGCACTATTGTAATGTACAACACAATATATAGAGTAGAGAGGTCAGCACTATTGTAATGTACAACACAATATATAGAGTAGAGAGGTCAGCACTATTGTAATGTACAACACAATATATAGAGTAGAGCGGTCAGCACTATTGTAATGTACAATATATAGAGTAGAGAGGTCAGCACTATTGTAATGTACAACACAATATATAGAGTAGAGAGGTCAGCACTATTGTAATGTACAACACAATATATAGAGTAGAGGGGTCAGCACTATTGTAATGTACAACACAATATATAGAGTAGAGGGGTCAGCACTATTGTAATGTACAACACAATATATAGAGTAGAGAGGTCAGCACTATTGTAATGTACAACACAATATATAGAGTAGAGAGGTCAGCACTATTGTAATGTACAACACAATATATAGAGTAGAGAGGTCAGCACAATATTATAGTCATAGTGCCCCTTATACTGCTGGTCAGGGGGGACAAATGATTTGGGTCTGTGGTCAGCAGGATGAAAACAATGTTCAGCCATAGTGGTCAGTGGGAGGAGAAATGTCTTCTATGTGTTGTTACAGACTATAGTATTGGGGTACAGGGATGTGGGGGGTCAGACAACACACGGGGGGATCACCTTCTGTTGTATATCCACAGAAATCACCCAGCACACTGGCAGATTGTCAGGAGAACCCCAAGTTCCCAGCCCAGACAGGGGTAACAGCTGTATAACAGCACACACACTCTATTATCCCACCACTGCCACACACATGACAAGGATGGAAGACCACGGGAACTAGAAAACCAGGAGAGGACCTTATATGGTGGAGGAGGGAAGGAGAGGGAGATTATTGTGATAAAAATACAAACAAAACCTGCGCTGACAACTTCTACAATAAGAAATATATAAAAAAACAAAAAGAGAAAAATATATAAAAAGAAATGTGTATGTTTGGCGATAATGCCGCTAAAACAGTGAGACTGAATAAATAGTGATGTCGCTATTCAGATGCAATTAATCAAAATTGTGACAAATTGATTGTTATTTGTTATTCGTGACCATAAATAAATATATACATAAATCCTCTAAAGATATAAATACCATGTATCCCAAAGTAAAAAGTATAAAAAATAAAATAATATATAAATAGCCCCAATAATAAGCAATAAATAAATAAATAATAAAAATTGGGTGGAAGGTCCGCGGCTCCCAAGGTCCCACTATAGTATCAGCAGTACAAGCCTTGCTTCATCTCTATATCCAACTTGGCATTATGGTTGACGGTCATTTACCTTGTGGATGGGAAGATTGAAGTCTGCTGGTATATTTTGTGAAGAAATATTATTTTCCAAAGGATTCTCCACATCTAGTTTGGAATTTATTGCTTATTATTGGGGCTATTTATATATTTTTTTATTTTTTATACTTTTCACTTTGGGATACATGGTATTTATATCTTTAGAGGATTTATGTATATATTTATTTATGGTCACGAATAACAAATAACAATCAATTTGTCACTATTTTGATTAATTGCATCTGAATAGCGACATCACTATTTATTCAGTCACACTGTTTCAGCGGAATTATCGCCAAACATACACATTTCTTTTTATATATTTTTTTCCTTTTTTTTTTTTTATATATTTTTTATTGTAGAAGTTGCCAGCGCAGGTTTTGTTTGTATTTTTAACCCAAGTCATAGCACTTGTATCCAGCAGCTGCAACACAATTGATGGTATATATATCTAACGCTGTTTTCTGTTTATAGATTATTGTGATAGACTTGGCACAGCCTGCAATACCTCTGACCACCACTAGAGGGAGACTCCACACATATCTAGCTGGCTGACCACACACAGGCAGATAGAAATCTTACATACAATCTGGTGCACTATGAGGGTTGGGGATCAGTCTAGTAATCAGCACACACTTCTGGGGTTCCTCAGGCTCCCCTACAAGATAGAATCCTTGTGTTACTCCCTCTTCCCACTATCCATGTACACCCCACACCAGACACACAACATGGGGGCAGTGAGGGGACAGGGGGGCAGTTGGGGGGGAGGGAAGTAGATGGGGATGTCGAGAGAAAAATGCCCATTATCTGTTGTCAGTGTGGGGGAAGGGGGATGCCTGCTGTTATGAGTTGATTAAATTGGAGGGTGGGGTGACAGGATAGAGAGACAGGAGACACTGTTGCTAAGTAGTTTTATGGCAACAGTGGGGGACCAGAAGTGTAAAAAGGGGGCAGTGAGGTGGGAGGGGGCAATACGGGGCACAGGGGGTGGACAGGAGAATGTGAGGGACAGGGGAAGGATGGGGACGATGCGGGGTGAACTGGGAGACACTGAGGAAACAAGGAGCTGGAAAGGAAAGCAGTAGGGGGATGGGAGTGGTGGTCAGTGGGAGATAAATACCTGGCTGATGGTGTCCTGGTCTGCAGGTTGATGTGGAGCTCCTCTGATGAGTCTTCTATGGTTGAGGTCCTCTCAGATGGTCCCTCTTGGCTCCTCTGATGAGTCTTCTATGGTTGAGGTCCTCTCAGATGGTCCCTCTTGGCTCTTCTGATGAGACTTCTATAGTTGAGGTCCTCTCAGATGGTCCCTCTTGGCTCTTCTGATGAGACTTCTATGGTTGGGGTCCTCTTGGATGGTCACTCCGAGTGTCCACAATCAGGATAAAGTTCTCCTCCGTGTCCCTGATGGAAGATGGAGGCTTCTTGTCCTGGCTGAGAGGTGTGAGAGACTTTCTGTGTCTGCACTATGGATCTGGGAAGACTCCAATCACATTGTGAGCCAGCTTCCTCACAGATGCCCCGGGGCCACACTGACTACAAACACAGTGTGGGGGAGGGGTTCACAAAAGAGGACCCCTCCCTCCATTCTCTGGGATGACACAATAGAATCTGAAGCTAAAAGCTCAAACAAGTTCTGGAACTTTTTTTTTTTTAGGCAGATTACAGGCTTTTTTCTACTTTTTTTTTTTTTTACATTGGTGACCTTTTGACCTGTACAAAATTGTGGCAAACTTGCGTGACTTTCTGCCTGAAAACACTACGCTCAGGTGTGAATGGGGGCTCAGGTGTGAATGGAGTCTAAAATGGATGAGTTGCAGATCGCTACATGCAGTTTGGTTAAAGAGTGCCGTCTGTTGATAATAACTGAAAGGTGGCTTCATCCTCTTGTAGAGGACACTATTACGCACATATCTGGCCGCACTTTCTATCACCAGGTTAAAAACAGTAATTCAGGGGAGAGCAAAGGAGGCGGCCTTTGTATTTATGTTTTAAATGAGTGGTGCTCTGATAGTAAACTTGAGGACACTTATTGTTGGCCAGATTTGGAATTTCTGCTGGTGAAGTGTAGACCTTTTTATTTACCCAGAGAATTTACAGTGGTGATCATTATTACGGCAGTGGTGGAATTATAGGGGTCGCTGAGGTCGCCATGGTGCCCGGGCCCCATGCTGTAGGGGGCCCTTGAGGGTCCCCTGTATATCTTGATAGGAGCGGGGCGGCTGAGACCGAACTCCCTGATTGTCAGCTGAACTGTAATCAGCACTGTGCGGGGAGCTCGTCACACCGATCTAAAGTGAAAGCAGTGTGTGCTGTGCTCGTTGTCTCCCCCTACAGTGCAGTACCCGGCAGGAAGAGGGAAGGTAAAGCACTGCCGTTTTTGAAAAAGCTTTCTGTATGTGTGTATATGTATGTGTATGTATGTATGTGTGTATGGAAGATGTGGATCCAGAAGGAGTGATGATGAAGTAGAAATCTCTCTCTGTCTCCTCCTCTATGGGGATCAGGAATGTCATCAATGATCATGTCACCGAGTTTGTGGATTGGATGATTTGCCCCCACACACTGATCAGTGATCGGGTTGTCTAACAGATCACATTGAGGCCGGGGGGGGGGAGGGGGGGGTTATACATTGTACACATTTACTAATATATCTGTAAGTTGCAGCGGACACGTCGCCCCTCCCCCCACTATTATCTGCACCCCTAACTCTATCATTGTATTGCAGGCTGGCTGGGAAGTGATCTGGGAAGTTTTGTTGTATTTTGAAGCTTTATAATCCTTCCCAGGATATGAGATTAGAGATAATGATGAATGACGGGCCGGGAATTATTATCAGTCTGATGATTGCAGTAATATCTCACATGTGCGGTGCGATCTCCATCTACATACGTGTGCCCGACCCGTGTGTGCCCCTTTACTTTTAGATTTCTTTTATACTTTTTTTATATTTTTTTGTTTCAATTTATTGCTCTCACAAGGGGAGAACAATACTTCTCATGAAAGCTTTGGGCATCTTTATGTCTCCCCGACCCCTCATAGGAGGAAATGAAGGTCATTATAATGATCCGTGTGTGGGGGGGGGAGGGGAGAGGTAGGAGATCTAACAGAGTGCAGACACTCTATCTTTTCTAATAATATAGGATAGAAGGATTGCAGTACCGGGGGGAGGGGATGGGGGAGGGGATGTTGTGATAGGATGGGGGAGGGGATGATGTGATAGGATGGGGGGAGGGGTGATGTGATAGAATGGGGGAGGGGTGATGTGATAGGACGGAGTGTAATGTTTCCCTCTCGGGATGTTCTGTATGAAAAGTTCTCCATCATCTGATTGTGTTTTACATATTTCTTGTACTGCCCCCCCCCCATGGTTCCATTCTCCCCTCCCCCATCCCAGTGTCCCCCCTGTACTTCCCTCCATGGTCTCCCATATTACCCAATCTCTCCGTAAGTTTCTCCTTCAACTTCTTGTCTGTCTCTGACTGCAGCACCATAGAGGAGGGGGAGGGGATGTCCTCCATTTTCTTGTATATCAGAGGGGGCGGGGGTGTCCTCCATTTTCTTGTAGCTTAGAGAGGGGGAGGGGTGTTCTCCATTTTCTTGTAGCTCAGAGAGGGGGAGGGGTGTCCTCTATTTTCTTGTAGCTCAGAGAGGGGGAGGGGTGTCCTCTATTTTCTTGTAGCTCAGAGAGGGGGAGGGGTGTCCTCCATTTTCTTGTAGCTCAGAGAGGGGGAGGGGTGTCCTCCATTTTCTTGTAGATCAGAAATTCAATCTTCCTGTAATGACACGATGATTTCTTATTGTTTAGAAGAAATGTGTCCATTGATGAAGATCTTCCTCCTTTATATACAATGTATCCATGGGGGAGGGGGAGTCCTGTGTCATCAGCCCCGCCCAATGTATCCGCCCACTTCCCCTCCTAACTCAGATTTACCCTTTCACTGCTTGAACTCTCCTATTCCTGATGTATTTCCTATGAACATGTAGCTCCGCCCACACATGATCTATTATGGGACAATAAAACAATGTCGGTGAGATTTATGACGTCTCTCGGTATTTGTAGAACTGTTTATCACCCCGATATTTCCAGTAATACATGAAATGGATTGTAGTGCCCCCCCGACACCATCCCATTCCCATTCCTCCTACACAATGTAACCCACCAGACTGTCTCCAGTAACTACATCCTAAATATAGAACCATTTATCCAACTGTCCATCCAGAGCCTCTGGTTTATAGACCAGATACATCCTAAATATAGAACCAGTTATCCAACTGTCCATCCAGAGCCTCTGGTTTATAGACCAGATACATCCTAAATATAGAACCATTCATCCAACTGTCCATCCAGAGCCTCTGGTTTATAGACCGGATACATCCTAAATATAGAACCATTTATCCAACTGTCCATCCAGAGCCTCTGGTTTATAGACCAGATACATTCTAAATATAGAACTATTTATCCAGTTATCCAGCTAAAGGCAGACTTTGGGCTGCACATAGGCATTAGAGCATCCCCACGGAGGTAAGAGCGCCCCATAGATGTTCCAGCACCCCATAAACATTAGAGCACCCCATGGATGCTAGAGTGACCAATAGATGTCAGAGCACCCCATAGACAAAGCAAAGGTTAGAGTGTTCCATGGACATTAGAGCAACCCATGGAGATTAGAGCTCCCCATATATATTAGAGCACCCCAGGGATGCTAGAGTGACCCATAGACATTAGAGCATCCCATAGACAATGCAACCCACGGAGGGTAGAGCGCCCCATAACTTTTGGAGCACTCCATGGATGCTACAATAACCCAATAGACAGATTACCCCATGGATGTTAGAGCACTCCACAGACACACCCCATGAAGGTTAGAATGTCCCATAGGCAGAATATTAGAGTGACCCATGAAGTATAGAGTGCCCCAATAAACTGAGTAACCTATGGATATTAGAGCGACCCAAGGAGGTTGGATCACCATATAGGGTCGCCACCTATCTTGGGATTCAGCCAAACAGTCCAAGTTTTGACGTATATGTGTCTGGGTTTCAGTCCGCGTGAAACCCGGACACATTATTCAGATTGAACTGTGGCTCTCCAAGTAACAGAGATAGTCACACACAAATCTGTTGTCATCTGTTAACTCAATTTGGCCACACCCACTGTTCGCCTTGTCATGTGTAGCGCACCACATTACTACTCTCCCTGGGGCACCCAAAGGTGTTCAAGGTCTTTTGCAATCCTATAGTGTATACTACAAACAAAATTGCTGTGCGCCACTAAAGTGTTCGGGTTTGGCATGTAGAGAAGGTGGCAACCCTAGTGAGCACTCAGGAACAGCAATGTTCATACTCTGCTTCCCTTACAGCAAGAGGAAGTTCTCTCTCTAAGCCCTGAAGAAAAACTGCTCCTTTCTTCTCCTGTTCGGAGTGTATATCTGTGAGCTGAAGTCCATTACTCTTTCTACTCTTATGCAAGGTCCTCTTCCCAGACTACATTTCCCAGAATTCAGTGCAGCCTGCATCAAAGTCTCTCAAATCCTTCATACCCAACAGCTTCCTCTGCTGGATAGATGAAAAACTGGTGAACCGCTAACGGGGTCATGGGCAGCCAAAGCTCATTGATGGAGGTGGGCAGCCAAGGCTCATTGATGGAGGTGGGCAGCCAAGGATCATTGATGGAGGTGGGCAGCTAAAGCACATTGATGGAGGTGGATTGTGAGGTCTGGCCAGTTGCATCACTAAGGTTGGCGTCACCTGGTGCAGTAAAACATAGTGTCACCCCCCCCGCCCGAGTCTAAGCAGGCTAATGCGTCTGTCCAGCTCTCCTCCCCTTAACCTGCTACAATGTATAGAGTCAGGATGGTATTTGGGGGGTGGATGGAGCTGGAATGGGATCGGGGGGATGTATGGAGATAGGATGGGATTGGAAGAATGGATGGAGACGGGATGGGATCGGTTGGATAGATGGAGCTAGGATGGGGACAGGGCGGTGGATGGAGCCCGAATGGGATCAGGGTGGTGGACGGAGCTGGGTTGGGATGGGGAGTGGGTGTTGCCGGAATAGGATCGGGGGGTTAATGAAGCCGGGATGGAATGGGGGTCAGACGGCCACCTTCTCCTTCTTTGACTGACAAAAGCCTCAGCAACACGTTGTCCAGGAACAGGAGTTTGTAACCTCCCAGTCTCTGGGAACATGTTGCACAGACCTTTCTGCAAGGCCTCCCAAAGATGTTTCATCCTCTACTTCCTCTGCGATGGCAAGATAAGGTCTGCAACCTTACCCTTGTAATGTGGATCAAGGAGGGTTGCCAGCCAGTAACAATCCCTCTCCTTGATACCACGAATATAAGGATCCTTCCGCAGGCTTTGCAGGATCAGGGAGGTCATGCAGCGTAGGTTTGCTGAGGCATTCGGTCCGGAGTCCTCTGGGTCACTAAGGACGACATGATCCGCAGCCACCTCCTCCCAGCCTTGTACAAGTCCATGGGTTTCTTGGGACTGTAAATGATCCCTTAAAGACTGCTGCTGATACTGAGTGACAGGCTCCACCTCCATGCTGACACAATCCTTCTCCTCCTCCTCCTCCTCCTCTTCCTGTGTGATCAGCAGGCACACAGGAACACTGTCTGGATAAAGGGGGCCTTGAGAGCTAAGGAAGTCCTCCTCTTCCTGCCTCTGTTCTGCCTCAAGTGACCTGTCCATTATTCCACGCAGCGTGTGCTCCAACAGGTGGACAAGGGGGACAGTGTCACTGATGCATGCACTGTCACTGCTCACCATCCTCGTGGCCTCCTCAAATGGTGACAGGACAGTGCATGCATCCCTGATCATGGCCCACTTGCGTGGGAAAAAAAAAAACAAGCTCCCCTGACCCTGTCCTGGTGTCGCAAACCACCATTCCTGGCTTAAGTTGGCATGGCGTCAATCACCTCTGAACCTGCCCCTGCAGAGCTGACAGAATCTCTGCCCCAGTGTGGCTCCTGTCCCCCAAGCACACCAGCTCAAGCACCGCATAGCATCTTTTGGCCTGCGTAGTTGCGTAGCCCCTTGAACGCCTATGGAGCACCGCTGGTTCCGAGGACAATGCACAGGAAGGGGCCATGGAGGAAGAAGAGGAGGAGAGGGTGGAGGAGAGAGGTGTGTCAGAATCACCAGTAGTGGCATTTTGGAGGCGTGGTAGTGGAACAACCTCCAACACTACTGCACCTTGTCCTGCATCCATCCCAACTGCCAGCAGAGTCACCCAATGCACCATGAAACCTAGGTAACGTCCCTGTCCATGCCTGCTGGACCATGAGTCAGCGGTAATATGCACCTTACCGCTGACTTACCGCTTAACACCAGCTCCTGGCTGAGCCAGGAGCTGGTGTTACCCTTGGTTCAGACTGGGCTAGGATTTGATGTTTCCATTGATTTAGACAGGGCCAGGAGCTGATATTACCCTTGGTTCAGACAGGACTGGGAGCTGGTGTTTCCCATGGTCCATACTGGGATGGAGACTGATATTTCCCTTGGTTCAGACTGGGCCAGAAGCTGGTGTTTCCCTTGGTTCAGACTGGACCAGGAGCTGGTATTTATCTTGGTTCAGACTGGGACAGAGACTGATGTTACCATTGGCTCAGGCTGAGCCAGGAGTTGCTATTTCATTTGAATCAGACTGGTCCAGAAGCTGGTGTTTCCCTTGGATCAGACTGGGTCAGGAGCTGGGGTTTCCCTTGATTCAGACTGTGCCAGGAGCTGGGGTTTCCCTTGGATCAGACTGGGTCAGGAGCTGGGGATTCCCTTGATTCAGACTGTGCAAGGAGCTAGTGTTTCTCTTGGTTCTGACTGGGTCCAGAGCTGGTGTTTCCCTTGGTTCAGACTGGGCTAAAAAATGATGTTTCCCTTGGTTTAGACTGGGCCAGGATTTGGTATTTTTCTTGGTTCATGCTGGGATATAAGTTGATATTATCCTTGGTTCATACTGGGATGGGAGATGATGTTTCCCTTGGTTCAGACTGGGCCAGGAGCTTATGTCTGTCATGGTTTTCCCCTCCTGGGAAAAGTGAATAGTGAAGCTCCTGCCATCTCTCCCGGTGCTTCTCCCCCACCGCTGTCTTCCCCGATGCCATCTCTCCCCCCGCCGTCTTCTTCCTCACTGTCGGTTACGCGCTAAAAAAATAAAAAAGCATATGACAACACAATGGAGGAAGACGGCAACAGAAGAACACTGGCTGTTTGATTTTTTTCCACGTGTAACCTGCCACGAGGAAGGAGGCATCAGGGAAGACAGCGGCACCCACCCCCTCATGTTGAGGGTATGCAGCCTGGTATGGTTCAGGAGGGGGGGTGGGGCGCTCACTCGTCCCCTCCCTTTCCTGACCTGCTGGGCTGCATGCTCGGATAAAGGTCTGGTATGGATTTTGGGGGGACCCCACACCATTTTTTAAAAAATAATTTGCTCCAAAATTGAGCTCTTTGGCATTAATTCAACTCGCCATGTTTGAAGAAAGAAAAATGTTGACTATGACCCTATAGAAAATTTCTAGAGGGAGCTGAAACTTCGAGTTGCCAAGAGACAGCCAAGAAACCTTAAGGATTAAGGAGAAGATCTGTAAAGAAGAGTGGACCAAAATCCCTCCTGAGATGTGACCATGTAACCAACTACAAGAAATGTCTGACCTCTGTGATTGCCAACAAGGATTTCTCCACCAACTACTACGTCATGTTTTGCTTGGGGATCAAATACATATTTTACTCAATAAATTGCAACTCCATTTATAACATTTGTATCATGTGTTTTTTTCTGGATTTTTGTTTGATATTCTGTCTCTATCATTTAAAATACACCTATGATAAAAATTATAGACCCTTAATTTTTTTGTAAGCTGGCAAACTTGCACAATCTGCAGGAGATCAAAATAATTATTTACCAATGCCCAATGCATCACTAATAACTTTACCTATGCGTCAGTAATAACTGTACCTATGCGTCAGTAATAACTGTACCTATGCGTCAGTAATAGGTAATAAGAAGTTTCCTGTAGTCTTGTGCTGATGGAGCTCTTATGTGATGGTAGACAAACTTTCTCCCATTGGATATCAGAAATACCCTTTCCCAAGGATTTTTTCTGCATGCTCTTAAATGACGGCCGGGTAGTGTGGCTCACGTTCTGGGTAGCCTTCGTATGGTTACTTCCCAGAGTGGCCACCCTCGTATGCCCTCGGGGGCGTGCAGTGTGGCATTCGTGGCCGCACCGTGTTGCTAGGGCAGGGCGCAACCCCAATCTCTGTAAAGAGCCGCAGCCGTGGCTCTTTAACCATGTAATCGGCTGTGTCCAATCACAGCCGGTCACATGTAAACAAAAAGATGCCGGTAATTGGCTGTCCTCGCCTCACACTGACAGAGTGTGAGGAGACGAGAGCCGATCAGCGGCATCTCCTCACAGGGGACATCTAGATATGTAATCAGGGCACTGATCATCAGTACCCTGATTACAATAAAGCCCCCACCAGTGCCAGCAATGAGTGCCAAAAAGTGCCCACCTGTGCCAGCACTGAGTCCCCAACAGTGCCAGTTAAGAGTGCCCGCCATTGCCAGCAATCAGTGCCTATTAGTGATCCAGGTCAGTGCTGGCTATCAATGCCCATCACTGCTGCCCATCAGTGCCTCCCCCCTAAAGTGGCCATCAGTGCCACCTATCCATGCCTGCTATCAGTGCCCACCAGTGCTGCTTATCTGTGCCTAATTGTGCCCATCAGTGCCATCCATAAGTGCCTACCAGTGCCACCCATCAGTGCTGCCTATCAGTGCTCATTAGTGCCACATATCAGTGCCACCTATCAGTGCCCATAAGTGTGGCATATTCCTGCCTCCTCATCAGTGCCACCTAATCAGTGCCCATCAGTGCCGCCTCCTTATTTACTAAATTTACTGACAGAAACTAAGAAAAACTTTTTTGTTCAAAATTGTTTGCTTTTTTTAAGAAAAGATAAAAAACCCAGCAGTGATTAAATACCACCAAAAGAAAACTCTATTTGTGTGAAGAAAATTAGAAAAATTTCACTTGGTTGTAGTGTAGCATGACCGTGAAATTGTCATTCAAAGTCTGACAGCGCTGAAAGCTGTAAAATGGCCTGGGCAGGAAGGGGGTGTAAGTGCCCGATATTGAGGTGGTTAAAGTGGTTGTAAACCCACTAAAAAAAAAAATAACAAAAAATAAATAACAAAAAATAAAATAAAAACCTGCAAGGCAAAATACTCATCTTAGATTGAAGCCCCCGCAGCGTTCCCAGCACACTGGTCTGCCCGGCGACATTTCTCCTGGATATGTTTCTGGGTATCGCGGGCTCCGGCGCTGTGATTGGTTGGAGCCACGATGACGTCACCCCCATGCATTGTAACGGTGTGTCAGCTGAAGCAATGGCACGAATGAGCCGTTTCTTCAGTGATCGTGTTGCCGATAACATTTGCACATGCTGATACTGGGGATATCTCCTGAAATGTGCAGGTTTAGGAGATATCCAGGGTAGCTACAGGTAAACCTTATTATAGACATACCTGTAGTAAAAATTGGTTTGTAAAGGGTTTACAAGGACTTTAAAGTGAATAGTTTGTGTGCTTAAAGAGGCTTGAAGCCACATGTACGTTAAAGTCATTTTTTTTTCATTTTAGTGGTGTTAATACATAAAGTTTCAATTTGTGTGGGAGCCTTAGAGAAAAGAGGTTTACCGTATATATACTCGAGTATAAGCCGAGTTTTTCAGCCCATTTTTTAGGCTGAACCCCCCCCCCCGGCTTATACTGGAGTGAGCCCTACAGCAGCCGCAGCTTTGATTACTAAAACAGCGGGTGTCTCCCGCTATGTTATGCAGTCTGTGCGGCCGTCCATTGAAACAAAGCCCCGCCTCCTCCTCGTCCGTGATAGAGGAACACTGATACAATGCTGGGAAACTGTATCAGTGTTCCGTCTATCACGGACGAAGAGGATGTGGGGCTTTGTTACAATGGACAGCTAAACAGACTACATAATACGGTGGGAGACACCCGCTGTTTTAGTAATCAAAGGTACGGCTGCAGATGGGCACAATGAGGCAGCAAATGGGCATAATGAGGCTTCAATTGGGCACAGTGGGGCTGCAGATGGGCACAATGAGGCTGCAAATGGGCACAGTGAGGCTACAAATGGGCACAATGAGGCTACAAATGGGCACAGTGAGGCTGCAAATGGGCAAGTGAGGCTTCAGATGGGCACAGTGAGGCTACAAATGGGCACAATGAGGCTACAAATGGGCACAGTGAGGCTGCAAATGGGCAAGTGAGGCTTCAGATGGGCACAGTGAGGCTGCAGATGGGCGCAGTGAGGCTGCAGATGTTTACCCAGTAGCTGCTGCATTTTCCCACCCTAGGCTTATACTCGAGTCAATACATTTTCCCATTTTTTTGTGGTAAAATTAGGTGCCTCGGCTTATATTCGGGTCGGCCTATACTCGAGTATATAAGGTACTTTATGATTATTAAGATAATTGTGCAATTGTAGGTATGTCCATTGGGGGAGAAACTGACCATTAGCCCCGGTTCACACTGAGCTGCGGGAATGAAGCTGTGTGGGTTCAGCTGAACGATTTCACTCCCGCATGTCAGTCCTGATTTTGGTCATGATTACAGAGACATCTGTGCAGGTTTCTGCACAGATGTCAATGTAAATCGCAGCCCAAAATCTCAAAAAGTAGTACAGAAACAACTTTTTGAAAATTGGTGCGGCGCCGCACCGATTAGGACAGTGCCATTGACAGTAATTCCCGCCGATTTGACATGCAAATTGCATGTCAAAATGCTCCAGTGTGAACCAGGGCTAACACATATTTTGCTATTCTTCTCTGGATTTTATCAGCCCTGATTGTAGACAATGAGACACCAAATGTGGAGAACTGTTTTCGGTGGGAGGAATCACGTTTTTTTTTTGCACACCCGGAATAAATTGCAGATTGTTTGCTATCGGAGTGAGGGGGGGCCAGGAATTCAGGCTGACTTGTAGTTGAGTGAAATTGTGTGAAATACTTGTAAGGTGGTACCAGTAAAGGGGTGGGGCTTTAGTGAAGATGGATACAAAGATTTCTGTATGCACAGTAGAAATGTAAGTGGGAGGGGAAGCATTTTCAATCGCCCAGTCTTTATTCTGAGAGTGACAATGTCAATCAATAACTCTTGTTAGATTTTAAGAGATAGAACTGATATGATGGCTTTTCACAGTACCAGTAAGCAGGGCTTTTTTTCAGCGGAACGTGGAGGAACGCAGTTCCAGAACCTCCTGCATTGAATGTATGTAATGGCAAAGGGTGCTGGGGTGTGCTGGAGGCTGGGAGATCCATTCTTGATGGGTGGAATCTACTGTTGAGGGAAGGGTCTATTGTTTTCGGCTGCTGGAGGGTCTATTGATGCTGGCTGCTGGGGGATCTATCATTGCTGTGGGACAATTGTTGCTGGGAGGGACCTACTGATGAGGGAGGGGTTTATTGTTTCTGGCTGCTGGAGGGTCTATTGATACTGGCTGCTGGGAGATTTGTTGTTGCTGACAGGGGTCTATTGTTGCTGGGGTGGATCTGTTGTTACTAGGGTGGATCTTTTGTCACTGGAGGGTCATTTTGTTGCGGGGGGTCTATAGTTGAAAGAGAGGATCTATTGTTGAAAGAACGGAGTATATCTTAATGCTCATTAATAAAATCTATACAAATTACTTATCACCACAAAATGATACTTGGTTCTGTATTCTCTAAAAAGGGTCGTACAGGAAGGTGGGTAGAGGATAGAACCAAGGGACGGTGCTCAGAGGTGGAAAGGGGGTGAAGACAAGGGGTGACTTGAAAAGGAGAGTTCCTGAACCTATTCTCTGAGAAAAAAAGCCCTGCCAGTAAGGGACATATGGACAAAAATAATACTTAATGTCTTTATTATAAAAGATAAAGATTCTTTTTTACAAACATAAAATCATTAGAAAATGACTTGGATATCAATATTGTTCTGGAATTATTTCTGATTGGGACTCTAAAAACAGAAGTTAAAACTGCAGCTGGAGGAAGAGATTCACAGGACGCAATCACTGTGTGTAAAATGTCCGTTCCGTGCAAAAATGTATTATTACATGTTATTTTATACTTAGATAAGAAAGGGGTGGTGTGAGATGTTATTAAAAAAATAACAAATAGAAATATGTTATTAAAAGCTAGCGAATAGAACAATTGCAAGAATAAAACCATGAGAGGGGAGGGGGAGGGGGGAGTAGAGACAGAGAGAGCTTCTAGTAGAAGATGTGTCTGTGTGTTAGGTGAAGGTTACAGAACACATTTCAACAGTGAGAACAAAATGGAGTCTCTTGTGCTTAAATGAACAATACAGTGAATGTCCATGTCATAAGGAGAAGCACACAGGGAGATCTGTGATTATAACTTCCCCCGCCGGGACACCGATTGTTCCTGAGTGCCCCCTGTATCCTTCTCCGGTCCTCCCTTCTGTGCGCTCCTCCGGTCCCCCCGTCTCCTCCTCCGGTCTGCTCTACCTTCGTGCGCTCCCCAGTCCCCCCTCCCCACGGATCTTTCAGAATGGAGAGCAAACCTTTTCCAAATGGACAGTGTTTATGATGCTTCAGTTTATGAATGGAGCACCCTCCCCATGTTGAGGGCATGTGGCCTGGTATAGTTCAGGAGGGGGGGCGCTCTCATCCCTCCCCCCTTTTCTTAAGGCCTGCCAGGTTGCGTTCTCAGATAAGGGCCTGGAATGGATTTTGGGGGACCTCTACACCATTAAAAAAAAAAATTGGCGCAGGGTTTCCCTTAATTTCCATATCAGACCTGAAGGGCCTGGTATGGATTTTGGGGGGACCCCCACGCATTTTTTTTTGGTCCGTGGTTCCGCTTAATGTTCATACTAGACCTAAAAGGGCCTGGTAATGGAGTGGGGGGGACCCATGCCATTTGTTTTATAGATTTTTATCTATATTGCCGGGATCAGACAAGTCATTACAGCCGCGATCAGTTTTAAATTACTTTTTATCCTTTTGAAATTTAATTTTGCTGTGATACTGTTCTAAACGTGGGAAAGATGAGCTACTTTACAGGGAGACTAAGGGGGCCCCCCAAGGCACGATATTTAAAGGAGTATCTCATTTATATTGTTTCACTTTAAGCATTATTAAAATCACTGCTCCTGAAAAAACGGCCGTTTTAAAATCTTTTTTTTGCAGCACAGTGGTGTAGTGGTTAGCACTTTCACCTAGCAGCAATAGGGTCGCTGGTTCAAAAAAAACCTGACCACGACACCATCTGCTTGGAGTTTGCATGTTCTCCCTGTGCCTTTGTGGGTTTCCTCCGGGTACTCCAGTTTCCTCCCACACTCCAAAGACATGCTGGTAGGGTTAATCAGATCCTGTCCAAAAAAATTGGCCAGATATGTGTATGTTGTATGTGTATGTGTTTGTACGCGCGTCAGGACCCCATGGGGCAAAGGACTGCGCTATACCGCAGATGGACACCCGTGGCAAAAAGCTCCCTGAGGCGATTTAGTTTGTATAGGTAGCGCTATACAAGTCACTCATTCATTCATTGATACATGTCCCCTGGGGCAGGACCCGGGTCCCCAAACACTTTTTATGACAATAACTTGCATATAAGCCTTTAACTTGTAAAATCAAAAGTGCTCATTTTAGTGTCCCATAGACTTTACCAGCTTTCTGCAGCTTTTGAATTTGCCGCAAACATCACATAATGTTTGCTGTTCAGTGAAAAGGCGAACGCCCGATGTTCGAGTTTAATTTACGTTCGACACGAACATCGGGCTCATCCCTACTCATGATATAAGATAAATGTACAACACTCTCTATGGGACACCAGTTTGTAGACTCCACCTTGATCTTCCGAGAGATAGTCAGCAGCCATGCAGTTCTGTGACACCACCTTAGGTGATGGAGACACTTCTTCTGTCAGCTCTCCTATAACATCAATGGTCTCATTGGTTATCTGATCCATGACTCCAGTACACGGGTTCATCTTACTTATCTTAGATGACTTAGATTCCTCATCCCGTCTATGAAGGGCTCACTGTATAAAACATATCCACTCCAGAGAAAATGTTTCTTCTCACTGGAAGGCCAGGGGGGTATTGGGAGAAATTGAGGCTTTCCCTTACAGATATGGGAGGAGCAACATCACCTAAAGTACAGCTATGGGTGGGGTTGAAGGGAAGACATTTTAGGGTGCTCCTTCCACACAAGAAGGAAATGTTATCTGGAAGGACTAGGAATCCATTCTAACTTCTAACTTAATGTGTAATGTAATTTGTTATTAGAATTCCCAGAGTTCCCTCCGCAACATCGTTTTATCACCTGTTATCCTGTCTGTAGATCTGTTATTTTCCCACCTTCTGTAACAGGATGACAACCCTCATCATTCTGCAGTAACATTACACAGCAGTGTTATCACCCTGTACAGGGAAGTCTTAGATAGATTATAAGTAAGACACATAACAAGTAAAGTCCAACTTCAGATAACGCTTCTAAAGCAGTTACAGCAACAGGTTTTTTTAAAGTTTAAACCACCAAATGAATGAAAACTGACAGTTGTAAGCACCCCCGGCCATGTTATATGGTGTTTCCAAACCCCATCCAAATGCCATTTTTGCCAAATAGCTTGACCTTCTACAGGAAGTAGAAGAAAACAGATCTACTGGGAGGATCAACAGGTAATAAAAATGTTACAAGGGGAGACTCTGAAAAATAAAAAACTTCTATGCTAATGACAGATTGCACCATTTATGTAATTATTGATCAGACCATAGTTACACTTTTTTTTCAATCAAACAAGTTTTATTTCATTTTCCAATTTACAACAAAAGAAGAACTCACAACACACAAAGCATTCCCACAAAACAACCCAACCAAACAAAACAAAAAACTTGTTACACTTTAGTGCCAACATCATAACATTTCCAGGGATAAGAAATGTTCTTTGAAAACTTTACACCAAAAAGAGATCTGTCCATTCAGAGTCATGACCCATTTCACTGCCAGGTCCGCACATCATACAGACCTGACAGCAGGGGGGCTAACACACAATCCTGTTGCTGCAGCCACTGGGAAGGTGTGCGAAACTGACAGGTCAGGTGAAAACTGCCACCCGATTGGTCACAAACCCCCCAGAACTTCCCCACCATATTTTCTGGGCTCCAATTACCCATCTGCAGGCCCAGGACCAACATTATTATCTACATCTGATTCCTCTACCTATAATTGCTGTATGGACTGTCTTTTTATTAAATAAAGGTGATTATATTGGAGTGCGGCTGTCCAGATCCCTTCCTTTGCATTTCCAGGACCAACATGGCGAGTGCGGGGGCTGGGGGGGGGAGAACAACGGACACATGTCCACTCTCCTCCCCTTCTTGCTGTGACCCAGAAAGCAAGGTCTATGACGTCACTTCCAGGTCAGCCTCTCGGGGTGTGTTTTGCAGTGTGATCTGCATCACAAAACATTCAGTGGAGCCCAGAGGAGACATTGGGGGTCTTTTAGACCCTGCAAGTCTCATTAAAGAGAACCTGTCACCTAAAAAAATATCACATACAGGACTTTTTGTCCCCTATGTGATGAAAGAAAAAATTAAAGGAAAACTATTTTTTTTTTTGCAAAAAATTAAGTTACATCCAAGCACATAAAATCCCCCCCCCCAAAAAAAATAAAAATTGAGGCCCCCACCTCCACATATATGCACATACAAATGTAAACAAATGCCTCAGGGGTGCCTACGAGTGAAAACGTTGATTGCGATACACGTTACATATAACCGCGCACGCCGGAGTGAGAGCAATAATTCTAGAACCAGACCTCCTCTGTAACACAAAAAAAAAACAAACCCTATAGGTATTAGTTTAAAGTGTTGCCTATAGAAAATATAGATTACTGAAGTTTGTCGCCATTTCACGGCGCACATAATTTAAAGTTTGGCAAGTTGGGTATCTATTTACTCGGCGTAACCTCGTCTTTTATATTTTACTAAAAATGTGGGTAATTTATTGCGTTTTGTTGCCCTAAAATTCACTTTAGTGTATTTTTTACCGACATGCTATGTTTCCTAGACCATTGAGGTAAAATCGTGTGACATAAAAAATTGAAACTACCACTATTTTATTCTTTAGGGTATCTGCTTTCAGAAAATATATAATGTTTGAGATATTTACATCTTCTTCAAGGCTAAATTTTTTTTTTAAAACATGTGTGCAAAAAATGAAAAAAGGGCTCTGGCAGTGAAAAGGTTAAAGTGAACCCCAGCTGGAGGAATCTCAGTCCCCAGAAGTGGTAGGAATATGACCACACACTCAGCCCCGATCTCTTGTAGGTGTGCTGTGTGAATAGTCTATGGAGAGGAGTAATAGCTAAACAGAGAAAGAAGATAACAAGAACATCCATTCTACACCTGATGAGATCCCTGAGACTTTCTTCAGAACCAGATGGAATACAAGTAGCCAGCTGAACTTAAGTGGTACTGTTAAATGCATCCCATAAACAGCAGCAACCCAGTGTGGGAAGGCCTGCGGCAGCTTAGGGGATTACTTTCTCACCAAACCGAGACGTCTCCCTGGCTGGTGTCCCAGTCACAGACCTGCCTGCAAAGATGTCATCCGTGAGAGGAGATAAAATATGGAAAGGAGGCATTTATCATGGGAGGGGAGGTTTGGAGAAGGTGTGCTTAGCTGGAGCCCTGACACCTGACTTATGGTGTATCAACAGTCAGAAGAACCTGGAATGGACTCTCTTAATGAGGCTTCAGAGGCTTTACAAGATGCCACTTGACCCCATCCTAGTCTCTGGTACTGCGGCAGTGTTGATCATGTATTAGCTCAGGATCTGGCAATGAAGAAAACACTTGGTAACACTGCCCAGTTAGTGAATGATGAAAATGCATTACATGTTCCGTCAAAGCTCCATAAAAAAAGAAAAATATATGAATCATGAGGAAAAAAAGTCAGTGCATCCGATCATTACATTCCAGTTTACTCCCAGATTTTGTTTTTCTAAAGTAGCATTTTATCTTTTCACTTCTTCCCTAGCTTATGGGATAACATTGGGGCTATGAAACTTCTTTTAATATTCCCCTTCTTCCAGAGTTTCCACTCTACAAACTTCTCTGTTGAAGCTTGTGAATCCTCTGGTGACAGATTAGCCCAGAATTAACTGTAAAATCTTTGTCACATTCAGATCATTAAAATGGCTTCTCTCCAGTGTGAACTCTCTGGTGTGTGATAAGATTTGAATTCTGTGTAAAAGCTTTGCCACACTCAGAACACTGATACGGCTTTTCTCCAGTGTGAACCCTCTGGTGTAAGGTAAGCTCTGCTTTGGTTTTAAAAGCTTTGCCACATTCAGAACACTGATACGGTTTCTCTCCAGTGTGAATCCTCTGGTGTGTGATAAGATCTGTCTTCTTTGTAAAAGCTTTGCCACATTCAGAACACTGATACGGTTTCTCTCCAGTGTGAATCCTCTGGTGTGTGATAAGATCTGTCTTCTTTGTAAAAGCTTTGCCACATTCAGAACACTGATACGGCTTTTCTCCAGTGTGAACTCTCTGGTGTATGGTAAGCTCTGCCTTGTTTGTAAAAGCTTTGCCACATTCAGAACACTGATATGGTTTCTCTCCAGTGTGAACGCTCTGGTGTCTGATAACATGTGACTTCCGTGTAAAAGCTTTGCCACATTCAGAACACTGATATGACTTCTCTCCAGTGTGAACTCTCTGGTGTCTGATAAGATTTGATTTATGTGTAAAAGCTTTGCCACATTCAGAACACTGATATGACTTCTCTCCAGTGTGAACTCTCTGGTGTATGATAAGATGTGATTTCTGTGTAAAAGCTTTGCCACATTCAGAACACTGATATGGTTTCTCTCCAGTGTGAACCCTCTGGTGTGTGATAAGTTTTGACTTTGTTGTAAAAGTTTTGTCACATTCAGAACACTGAAATGGTTTCTCACCATTGTGAACCTTCTGGTGTGTGATACATTTTGCCTCCATTGTAAAACCTTTGTCACGTTCCAAACAAGAAAAATCTTCTGAAATGACTCCTCTTATGTATACATGGGTTGGACTTTACTATAAAGCCATTGTCACTTCCAGAACACTGAAATGACTTTTCTCCTGTTGTCCTCTGAGGCTGGATCAATGTTGAAGAGGATCCAATACATTTATGATATTTAGAACATGGATATGTCTTGAGTCCTTTGTGAATCCTCCAGTGAACTGCAATAAAAACTTTCAGTCACTTATAACACTCATATGGATCGATTCCCATGTGACTTTGTTTTATTGATAAAGACCAGCATGACCAAAAACTTGGTTCCTCAGTCCACCTGTACAGAAAAAAATAAAAGTCAGAATTCTTTAAAAAGGAGTTCAATAAAATTACTTCATTTTTTAACATTTATTATTAACGTCTTCCCGCTCAGCCTATTGTAATATGACGGCCAGAAAGGAGCCATATTGTTCTGGGAGAACAGATCTTGTGCGGTTCTGCAGGACCAATCTCTGGTGCAGTCTGTCACCCGCTATGTCCAGTGGATGACTGATCAGTGTAGAGGCCCACTACAGGTACCATGTGATCGCTGTGACCAATCACAGTAGATAACATGACAATTGTGAACAATGAATGGCTTTTATTCATGACAGTTATTGTGTGGTTGGTCACAGTAATCACATGGTACAGACAGGGCCAATCACAACAATATACACTGAATGAATCTATTTCATTCAGTAAAAATGCTTACTTATAGCAATGAAATTCACTGCTATAAACAATCATAGTGTGTAAAAATAAAGAAATCATGATTACCTCCCCAGAGTAGTACAGTGTTAGTATAGTACACAGTTACACAGTTAGTAAGGTTGAATAAAGACACCAGTCCATCCAGTTCAACCCGAGTAAGTATGGGTGCATGTCTACAATTGTCCCTATCCCTGTACATTGTGTCTCATTAAGATGCTCATCTATTATATTATTATTTAAAGTACCCATATACCGCCATCAATTTACGCAGTGCTCCACACATCGCACACTCACATCGGTCCCTACCCTCAAGGAGCCCACAATCCAAGGTCCCCAACTCACATTCATATACCAGGGCCAATTTTGGACAGAAGCCAATTAACCTTCCAGCATGTCTTTGGAGTGTGGGAGGAAACCGGAGTACCCGGAGGAAACCCACGCAGGCACAGGGAGAACATGCAAACTCCAGGCAGTTAGTGTCGTGGTTGGGATTCAAACCAGTGACCATTTTTTACTGCTTGGCGAGAGTGCTACCCACTACACCACTGTGCCGCCTATAACACTAGTAGTGGTAACACTATATTGCTTTGGTCACAGTCTGTATTTAAAAAAAAATGTTTAAAAAAATTATTAAAAATACTTTTTGGCTTTTTTTTTTACATATTTTTTACATATTGTCACCAGTCGGTGTCCCTGCTCACCTCCACACCAGTTATATGAGGACGCTGTACTGTACCGGGGACAGGATGTAAACAATAAAAAAATCCAAAATATTGTAACAAAAAAATTATAACTATAATTATAATTATAATACCCACCATGCCTCTTACTAAATACCTTGGAATGTCCAAAAAAGGGTCATTTGGGGGATATTTTTACTGTCCTGGTATTTTCGGGCCTCAGGAATTGAGATTGCCCCTCAGTACATCAGGATTAATCGATCTTCAGATATTTATCCCATAGTTTATGGGAAGTGAAGAAGGTGAAGATGTTAAAGATAAGGGTTTTCAGGGATTACCTAAAGACAGAGTAAAAGATAGTCAGACAGATTGAGGTAGAGAGTTCCAGAGGATGGGAGAGGCTCTGAAGAAGTCCTGGAGGTGATGTGGGAGCTAGAGAGTAGGAGGTCATATGAGGAATGAAGAGAACGGTTTGGTTGGTATTTTGGGACAAGGTTGGTGATGTAGCTGAGGGAAGAGTTGTGGAGGGCTTTGTAAGATGTTGTTAGTATTGTGAATTTGTAATAGGTAAGGGATTGTCAAACAAAAGAGTTCCCCTGGCATGATTGCACCTCTAACAGGTAAAAATTTAACTGGGGAAAATTTTGTAACCCAAATCTCTTCCCATGTCAGAAGGATTGGAGTTATGAAATCTTCATTTTGATTGGTAAGGAAGTGATGATATGGAAATTGTGTGACCTGTCGGCTGACTTCATCTTTATTCAGACATCATACAAGAATGCATTGTCACCTGACCTGGCTGTAACGCTCATTAATAATTGTCTCCACTTGCCAAACACAATATGTATATATACACGTTGCGGTTTTGAAGTGGTTTGCAGGGGTTATGGCTGAAGCCAGCAATTCGGTTTCTCACAAAAAGTGATCCGAGCAGCTAATTATCCACTGGATCGCCTTTAGAAGCAGCCAAAGAAGTCGTCCCTCCTCCCGCTGCTCGCCAGGGTTTCTCGGGCTTACTGTACTTTCAGGCTTTTTGATATTAAAGTAGTGAGATTATAGATCCAGTATTTCTCTTTACATCGTAAAACCTTATTGAAGTCTCCTCTCCTATGGGATACATTTAGGGAAAAGATCCCCTTCACTTTCAGGCCATCTGTTTTTTTTCCCCACATGGATTTTCCTAATATGTTGTGCTAAGAGATTCTCTTTTTCTTTCTCATCTTTTCTAGGAGGTCCATTGATGTCCCTCAGATGTTCACAGATACGGATTTTTAAATGTCGCTTAGTTTTCCCCTATATAGAATTTTTTACATGGACAATCCAACATGTAGATCACTTTGCTTGTAGAGCAATTAATAAATCTTTTCATTTTAAATGTTTTGGATCGATCTGAATCAGTGAATATCTGAGGAACATGTGAGGTACATTGAATGAAAGTACAAATGAGTGTATTAGTAGCTAGGTAACAGGAAGTGATGCCTTTCGGCCTTCACAGTTAATTTTCTACTGAGCATGCGGGAGCCGCTCTGCGCCTTGTGAATGGTCCTGTAGTCTTCCGGGACCTGTGATGTGTCCCAGAAGACTGCGGGGGAAGAGAAAGGGGATGAACTTCCAGCTCAGACTGCGGTGATCTGAGCCGAAAGTGAGTCGGTACCCGTCAAAACCAGGTACCAGCTCCCCCCTCTCTCAAAAAAAGTGCCAAATGTGTCAGTGGAGGGGAGAGGATGAATACAAGTGTAATTTCCCCTTTAGGGTGGAGGTCCGCTTTAAGCATGGTTGTGATAACCAAATTTTCAATGCCTCTGTCTCTCACAAATTTGGCAGCCAATCCATCAAAGCCAGTGACCGAGAAGTTGGGTGAAAAAATCAAAGTTTTAGATAACAGATCTGGGCCGTCTGGTGGAGGTCACAGAGCACCGGCTGACAGATAAATGAGGTCAGTGTACCTCACTCTGCAAGGTCAGTCCTAATCTATGACAATGACTGGAATGCTTTCTATCCATTAAAGCCGAGCTTTTCATACACTTTACATAGTTTGGGCCAAGCTGGTCCAATCACACTATGTCCCTCACCAACATGTGAGGCAGCTGGATGTGTGGTATAAGCTGTATATGGCTGAGTCTACATACAGTATACAGCACTGGGTTCCGGGTTCAAGCCAAGACTTCCTGTCTCATACCCAGAACACAGTAGAGTCTCTCTGATTGGTGCTCAGCCATATAGAGATAGTGATGTAAAAACTCACCACACTCTGCATTTCTGGAGCTTTTTTGGGGCAATTGTTGCACATTTTCAAACAAACAGGCTGCTCTATGCATGATTAGCAAAAATGCTCCAAAACGCCCCAAAAACCCCACATGTGGTAATGTGAGTTCCTGCTATGCAGAAATGTGAATACGGCTTGACAGCTGAGTGACTCCATCCACTCCCTCCTACGTACTTATATAAAGCTGGCCATACACTATGCAATCTGATTGTACAATGTGCTTTAGATGTACCATCAGATTGTATAGTGTATGGTGATCATTACAGAACCCAGGACACACTTCTCCTGATTTCAATATTACAGCTCTATCCACATCGGCTGTTATCTGATCGCTCAGCTCCTGCACACTCTGCCAAATGAATGATCTATAGCTGTTTACTTAGTGAGAACGGTGATCAGTGATTGCATAGGAAAAATGTGCAGCTGATGAGGTGGGTGGAAGGGGGGAGGGTAGACGATGCAGGGTGTGTCACATCCCAAGGTGTGTCCAGGAAGTAATGGAGAAGTGATTATACAGCCAGCTGGACGCTGAGGTAAGGGGGGTGTAAGATAAATAGAAAGAAGTACATTAATTGTATATTGGTACATGGGGGGGCTGTGATTCGGGGGGGACTTATCCTTTAAGTCAGCAATGTGAGGGGGTGCAGTATTTGGGGTGCACAGTGTTTAAAGATTTGTGAGAAGTGAGGGGTGAAAGGACGCAGTGAGGTGCTGGGAAAATAAAGATCACTCTTGGACAGATTGTCACCAACAACTGCCTGGTGAGGTCTAATGACCACAAAGCTACAAGATAAAATGTAAAATGTCCCAGAAGGGGGCGCTCTGTCGGGCGGGGACAGAGAATATCGATCTGGAGATGTGACCTCGGGACCATGGAGGGAACAGTAATGGGAGGTGTACTGTAGATCTGCTTCATTGCCGGGTTCACCTCCATTACCACCAACAAGTGATCTTCCATATACCAGCAAAGACAAGTGTGACCCCCAAATCTCATCAAGTCATCTTACATGAGAACATGTCCCCCCATCCCCCATCCTGTGTCAGGGTGCAGGGGGGTGCAGAAGGGGGATTTACTAAGTGGAAATAGGCTGTTCAAAGAAATTTCCCCCCAGAGATTAGTGAATGTGGTGAAATGTCACTTTGTAATGAATATCCAATCACGTGCACAGAAATAAAAACACGGAATGTTACTCACACGTGATTGAATGATGGAAGTCAGCAGAGCTCCGCCTCCTTCACTGACCCCTTGTCTACCAATGTACATTCTTTATCCTTCTGGTATTCAAGAGGTTAATAGAGAAATGAGCTTTGTATTATTCTCAGCCAGTGATTGGCCGTCATGTAGAAGTGATCGGGGCAGCTGGAGAACCGGCCAATCACAATACAGGGAATGTGCCGCCCCCCCCCCCTGCTGGCGCCCCCTGATGTTCCCTGCCGTGTTTCCTCTGGGAGGTCCAAGATGACAGAACACCGATAAACCACTATAGATTGTTATGTAGGAGGAGCTTGGAGAACATCCCATTCCCCGATATCCTCTGCCATGAATGACCCCAGAAATGACAGGAATTGTGTCACCTCCGGGGTCACCGCTGTCACTCCAGACTACTGTAGCTGGTCTATGTCATGTACAACACAATATATAGAGTAGAGCGGTCAGCACTATTGTAATGTACAACACAATATATAGAGTAGAGGGGTCAGCACTATTGTAATGTACAACACAATATATAGAGTAGAGCGGTCAGCACTATTGTAATGTACAACACAATATATAGAGTAGAGAGGTCAGCACTATTGTAATGTACAACACAATATATAGAGTAGAGAGGTCAGCACTATTGTAATGTACAACACAATATATAGAGTAGAGAGGTCAGCACTATTGTAATGTACAACACAATGTATAGAGTAGAGAGGTCAGCACTATTGTAATGTACAACACCATATATAGAGTAGAGAGGTCAGCACTATTGTAATGTACAACACAATATATAGAGTAGAGAGGTCAGCACTATTGTAATGTACAACACAATATATAGAGTAGAGAGGTCAGCACTATTGTAATGTACAACACAATATATAGAGTAGAGGGGTCAGCACAATATTATAGTCATAGTGCCCCTTATACTGCTGGTCAGGGGGGACAAATGATTTGGGTCTGTGGTCAGCAGGATGAAAACAATGTTCAGCCATAGTGGTCAGTGGGAGGAGAAATGTCCTCTATGTGATGTTACAGACTATGATATCGGGGTACAGAGATGTGGGGGATCAGACAACACACGGGGGGATCACCTTCTGTTGTATATCCACAGAAATCACCCAGCACACTGGCAGATTGTCTGGAGAACCCCAAGTTCCCAGCCCAGACAGGGGTAACAGCTGTATAACAGCACACACACTCTATTATCCCACCACTGCCACACACATGACAAGGATGGAAGACCACGGGAACTAGAAAACCAGGAGAGGACCTTGTATGGTGGAGGAGGGAAGGAGAGGGAGATTATTGTGATAGACTTGGCACAGCCTGCAATACCTCTGACCACCACTAGAGGGAGACTCCACACATATCTAGCTGGCTGACCACACACAGGCAGATACAAATCTTACATACAATCTGGTGCACTATGAGGGTTGGGGGTCAGTCTAGTAATCAGCACACACTTCTGGGGTTCCTCAGGCTCCCCTACAAGCTAGAAATCTTGTGTTACTCCTTCTTCCCACTATCCATGTACACCCCACACCAGACACACAACATGGGGGCAGTGAGGGGACAGGGGGGCAGTTGGGGGGGGAGTAGATGGGGATGTCGAGGGAAAAGTGCCTATTATCAGTGGTCAGTGTGGGGGAAGGGGGATGCCTGCTGTTATCAGTTGATTAAATTGGGGGGGGGGGGGATGTTGGGCATTAGTGATTAGTAGAAAAAATGGGGCAGGAACAAGGGGAAGTCTAAAGTTCTAAATAGAGATACAGGAGGCACTGGTGCTAAGTAGTTTTAGGGCAACAGTGGGGGACCAGAAGTGTAAAAAGGGGGCAGTGAGGTGGGGGGGGGTCAATACGGGGCACAGGGGGTGGACAGGAGAATGTGAGGGACAGGGGAAGGATGGGGAAGATGTGGGGTGAACTGGGAGGCACTGAGGAAACAAGGAGCTGGAAAGGAAGGCAGTAGGGGGATGGGAGGGGTGGTCAGTGGGAGATAAATACCTGGCTGATGTTGTCCTGGTCTGGAGGTTGATGTAGAGTTCCTCTGATGAGTCTTCTATGGTTGGGGTCTTCTTGGACGGTCCCTCTTGGCTCCTCTGATGAGTCTTCTATGGTTGAGGTCCTCTCAGATGGTCCCTCTTGGCTCCTCTTATGAGTCTTCTATGGTTGGGGTCCTCTCAGATGGTCCCTCTTGGCTCCTCTGATGAGTCTTCTATGGTTGGGGTCCTCTCGGATGGTCACACTGATGAGTCTACTATGATCGGGTGACTGGACATGAAGGGGGAAATCTCTCCCAAATCTCGGCTTCTCTTCCTCCTGCTTACAAGTGTCCACAATCAGGATAAAGTTCTCCTCTGTGTCCCTGATAGAAGATGGAGGCTTCTTGTCCTGGCTGAGAGGTGTGAGGGACGTTCTTTGTCTGCACTACGGATCTGGGAAGACTCCAATCACATTGTGAGCCAGCTTCCTCACAGGGGGCCCCTCCCTCACAGATGCCCCGGGGCCACACTGACTACAAACACAGTGTGGGGGAGGGGGTTCACAAAAGAGGACCCTTCCCTCCATTCTCTGGGATGACACAATAGAATCTGAAGCTAAAATCTCCAAAACGCCTGAAGCTCAAACAAGCTCTGGAAATTTTTTTTAATGCAGATTACAGGCGTTTTTCTACTTTTTTTTTTACATTGGTGACCTTTTGACCTGTACACTATTGCGGCAAACACGCGCGACTTTCTGCCTGAAAACACTACGCTCAGGTGTGAATGGGGGCTCAGGTGTGAATGGGGCCTAAAATGAATGAGTTGCAGATCGCTACATGCAGTTTGGTTAAAGAGTACCGTCTGTTGATAATAACTGAAAGGTGGCTTCATCCTCTTGTAGAGGACACTATTACGCACATATCTGGCCGCACTTTCAATCTCCAGGTTAGAAACAGCAAATCAGGGGAGAGCAAAGGAGGCGGCCTTTGTATTTATGTTTTAAATGAGTGGTGCTCTGATAGTAAACTTGAGGACACTTATTGTTGGCCAGATTTGGAATTTCTGCTGGTGAAGTGTAGACCTTTTTATTTACCCAGAGAATTTACAGTGGTGATCATTATTGCGGCAGTGGTGGAATTATAGGGGTTTGCCATGGTGCCCAGGCCCCATGCTGCAGGGGGCCCTTGAGGGTCCCCTGTATATCTTGATAGGAGCGGGCAGCTGAGATCGAGCTCCCCGATCGTCAGCCGAACTGTAATCAGCACTGTGCGGGGAGCTCGTCACACCGATCTAAAGTGAAAGCAGTGTGTGCTGTGCTCGTTGTCTCCCCCTACAGTGCAGTACCCGGCAAGAAGAGGTAAATATAAATATACATTGTACACATTTACTAATATATGTGTAAGTTGCAGCGGACACGTCGCCCCTCCCCCCACTATTATCTGCACCCCTAACTCTATCATTGTATTGCAGGCTGGCTGGGAAGTGATGTGGGAAGTTTTGTTGTATTTTGAAGCTTTATAATCCTTCCCAGGATATGAGATTAGAGATAATGATGAATGACGGGCCGGGAATTATTATCAGTCTGATGATTGCAGTAATATCTCACATGTGCGGTGCGATCTCCATCTACATACGTGTGCCCGACCCGTGTGTGCCCCTTTACTTTTATATTTCTTTTATTTTTTTACACTTTATTTATTTTTCGTTTCAATTTATTGCTCTCACAAGGGGAGAACAATACTTCTCATGAAAGCTTTGGGCATCTTTATGTCTCCCCGACCCCTCATAGGAGAAAATGAAGGTCATTATAATGATCCGTGTGTGGGGGGGAGGGGAGAGGTAGGAGATCTAACAGAGTGCAGACACTCTTTCTTTTCTAATAATATAGGATAGAAGGATTGCAGTACCAGGGGGAGGGGATGGGGGGTGATGTGATAGGATGGGGGGGAGGGGTGATGTGATAGGATAGGGGGGAGGGGTGATGTGATAGGATGGGGGAGGGGTGATGTGATAGGATAGGGGGGAGGGGTGATGTGGTAGGATGGGGGGGAGGGGTGATGTGATAGGATGGGGGGAGGGGTGATGTGATAGGATGGGGGGGAGGGGTGATGTGATAGGATGGGGGAGGGGTGATGTGAAAGGATGGGGGAGGGGTGATGTGATAGGATGGGGGAGGGGTGATGTGAAAGGATGGGGGAGGGGTGATATGATAAGATGGAGTGTAATGTTTCTCTCTCGAGATGTTCTGTATGAAAAGTTCTCCATCGTCTGATTGTGTTTTATGTATTTCCTGTACTGCCCCCCCCCACGGTTACATTCTCCCCTCCCCATCCCAGTGTCCCCCCTGTACTCCCCTCCATGGTCCCCCATATTACCCGATCTCTCCATAAGTTTCTCCTTCAACATCTTGTCTGTCTCTGACTGCATCACCATAGAGGAGGGGGAGGAGTGTCCTCCCTTTTCTTGTAGATCACAGACGGGAGGGGGTGTCCTCCATTTTCTTGTAGCTCAGAGAGGGGGATGTCCTCCATTTTCTTGTAGCTCAGAGAGGGGGAGGGGTGTCCTCCATTTTCTTGTAGATCACAGAGGGGGAGGGGGTGTCCTCCATTTTCATGTGCTCCAACAGGTGGACAAGGGGGACAGTGTCACTGATGCATGCACTGTCACTGCTCACCATCCTCGTGGCCTCCTCAAATGTTGACAGGACAGTGCATGCATCCCTGATCATGGCCCACTGGCGTGGGGAAAAAATACCAAGCTCCCCTGACCCTTTCCTGGTGCCATAGTCACACAGGTACTCATTGATGGCCCTCTGCTGTGTGTGCAGCCGCTGCAGCATGGCCAACGTTGAGTTCCATCTGGTGGGCATGTCACAGATTAGGCAGTTCTTGGTCAGGTTAAATTTCTTTTTGAGGTGTGCCAGCCGAGCACTGGCATTATATGACCGGCAGAAATGCACACAGACTTTCCTGGCCTGCCTCAGGACATCCTGTAAGCCCGGGTACCTGCCCAAGAACTGCTGCACCACCAACTGAAGGACGTGAGCCAAACAGGGTACATGGGTCAGTTGTCCCTGTCAGAGGGCAGAGGGGGGGTTGGTGCCATTGTCGCAAACCACCATTCCTGCCTTAAGTTGGCATGTCCTCAACCACCTCTGAACCCAGCCCTGCAGAGCTGACAGAACCTCTGCCCCAGTGTGGCTCCTGTCCCCCAAGCACACCAGCTCAGGCACCGCATGGCATCTTTTGGCCTGCGTACTTGCGTAGCCCCTTGAAAGCCTACGGATCAGCGCTGGTTCCGAGGACAAAGCACAGGAAGAGGCCATGGAGGAAGAAGAAGAAGAGGGGGTGGAGTACAGAGGTGTGTCACAATAATTAGTAGTGGCATTTTGGAGGCGTGGAGGTGGAACAATCTCCAACACTACTGCACCTTGTCCTGCATTCTTCCCAGCTGCCCGCAGACTCAGCCAATGCGCGGTGAAACTTAGGTAACGTCCCTGTCCATGCCTGCTGGACCATGAGTCAGCGGTAATATGCACCTTACCGCTGACCGCCCTGTCCAGCGAGGTATGGACATTGCCTTCCACAGGCCGGTAGAGAGCCGGAATCGCCTTCCATGAGAAAAAGTGGCGTTTGGGAACCTGCCACTGAGAAAACGAACGTTCCACAAACTCACGGAAGGGGGCAGAGTCTACCAACTGAAAAGGTAGCAGAAGTGCTAGCAATTTTGCCAAGCTAGCATTCAACAGCTGGCCATGTGGATGGCTGGGAGCGAACTTCTTTCTGCGGTGCAGCAGCCGGGGCAGGGAAATTTGCCTGGTACAATCTGACATCGATGTACCGATAGCAGGTTGCCCTAAAGTGCTTGGCTGTGACACACCTAATTCTATACCTTCATTCCTCTCAGTGCAGGTCTCAGAGAGGACTGCAGGTATAGTGGGGTTGGAGATCTCAGCTGATGAGGAGCAAGGAGAGGTCCTCTTAGTTCTTTGGTGTGGATCTTTTAGGTACGCTTGCCAACAAACTGCATGGCAGGTCAACATATGTCTGGTCAAGCATGTGGTGCCCAAGCGGGAGATGTTTTGGCCACGCAAGATACGCCCTAAGACATATGTGGCAAATAGTAGTGGTGCGATCTGATGCACTCGTCTCAAAAAAGACCCACACCAAAGAACTTTTGGAATAACGTGTAGAGACAGCAGCGCCCTGAACATGCAGAGCTTTGCGGTGTGATGCAGTCAGTGTGCTGCCCTTAGGCTGGCCCCTGGAGGGCATCCTGCCTCGTTGGTGATGTGCCTCCTCCTCCTCTCTCCTATCAGGCAGCCACGTTGAGTCAGTGACCTCATCATCCCCTCCCTCCTCATCACTGGAGCAAACCTGGCAGTATGTTGCAGCAGGGGGAGCATGACTGCCAGATTGCTGTCCTTCTTGGGCACCCCCTCTGTCCGTGCTCATGTTACTGCCTTCATCTAGCTCAGTATCATCATCAGAGCCTTCCAAACGCTGGGCATCCTCCTAGAGCATGTACCCAACACTGTGGTCAAACAGTTCGAGGGACTCCTGAGGAGGACATGGTGGGGCTAGGGAAGGAGTCACTGATGCCATTGAGCCGAGGGAAGAGGCCGTGTTGGCAGCTGCTTTGCCAGACAAAGTACCCTAAGCATGGGTGAGAGAGGATGAGGAGGATGAGGACGGCTTGGTCATCCACTCGACCAAGTCTTCCGCATGTTGCGGCTCAACACAGTCAGCTGCCGAAAAAAAGGCCAAGCATGTCCCACAGCCATGTACTGATGAGGATGCACCATGTTCACGACCAGCACTGTTGCCTCTAGACACAGAGCCTGCTTGCCCTCTTTTATTGGCTTGTGACTGTCTGCCTCTCCTTGTTGGCCTTCCAGACATACTTTTGGCCTTCAGTGAGATGTAGCTGCACTAAGCTGGCATATATATATTGCAGGTTGCTATACTGTAGGTGAGACTGTGTAAGGTACACAGTACAGTAGCTGGAAATACTTAAATGAGCCCACACAAGCACCTGGCTGCAGGTTGCTATACTGTAGGTCAGACTGTGCAGGGTACACAATACAGTAGCTGGAAATACTTCAATGAGCCTACACAAGCATCTGGCTGCATGTTGCGCTACTGTAGGTGAGACTGTGCAGGGTACACAGTACAGTAGCTGGAAATAATTCAATGAGCCTACACAAGCACCTGGCTGCAGGTTATTATACTGTAGGTCAGACTGTGCAGGGTACACAGTACAGTAGCTGGAAATATTTCAATGAGCCTACACAAGCACTTGGCTGCAGGTTGCTATACTGTAGGTCAGACTGTGCAGGGTACACAGTACAGTAGCTGGAAATATTTCAATGAGCCTATACAAGCACTTGGCTGCAGGTTGCTACACTGTAGGTGCGACTGTGCGGGGTACACAGTACAGTAACTGGAAATACTTCAATGAGCCTACACAAGCACCTGGCTGCAGGTTGCTTTACTGTAGGTCAGACTCTGCGGGGTACACAGTACAGTAACTGGAAATACTTCAATGAGCCTACACAAACACCTGGCTGCAGGTTGCTATACTGTAGGTGAGACTGTGCAGGGTACACAGTACAGTAGCTGAAAATACTGTAAAAACACCTGCCTGCCTGTCAGTATATTAGGAAGAGAAGAACAGGATCTAGCTAAACTGAATACAGTATATATATACATATATATATATATATATACAACACCTGGGATGCATATATATACACAATACACTGTAACTGCAGCTAACTGGCTCGACCTGCCTACTCTATCTAACTTAAATCAAATGACACTGTCTGTCTCTCTCTCTCTCTTTCTCTCTCTATCTGAATGCCAGAACACACTACACAGGGCCGCTGTGCAGGCGGCCTTATATAGTGTGGAGAATGTACTAAAGCCCCTGAGCCATAATTGGCCAAAGCCCATATCGTTCGTAATTCGGTGAACGGTCGAACAGGCGATGTTCGAGTCGAACATGGGTTCGACTCGAACACAAAGCTCATCCCTACTCATCACGTCTCTCCCAGCTGGGGTCCTATCAGCCCCATCCACTTGGTACTCGAAAAAGTCAAAGCTGGAGTCCTTTCTAAATCCACAGAGTCAAATGGTCCAGTATGCAGCAGAAAGCTAATGTGTTTTGGCTTACAAAGCCTTACTCATAGCTCTCCGGTCTACCTGGCACTGCTGTAGGCCTGCTACTATTACCTCAAAATTGGGTCAAAGGTGCTGTTATTTGCAACAGCAAATTAAATGTGACATCACACATTTTTCTGCAGCTATGGAACTGTTGCAAAGGCTGTAATTTTTTTACAAGGGTCCATCCTGCGCTCTGGAGGAAGAACTGTTTTGGGTTACAGTGTTTGGGCATCACCAACACCCAAGGCCCAATTTCTCCACAGATGTGTGACAGCTGCAAGAAAATATACAATTTTTGAGCATGACCAAGCCTCTCCTGTGCAAAAATATTTGTGTTGGGATACGATGCTTCGGCATTATTAATACCTGAAAAACAAAAATGGAATATCTAAAACTTACTGAAATTTTCCTTTCTGGAGGAGCTCCATGTAAACCTATCACTGAGTATGCCCAGCCCATACGACTACCTTTCAGCACCTAACTCATAAATTTGACTTCCTCCCCCAGGCCGGTGTTACGTAGCTAGATTTCTGCACCTGGGTGGGAGTTTGTGGTGACATGGAGCTTGTCTGGAAAAGAAAATTGCAGTAAGTATTTGATATTACATTTTTTTCTTATGGCTACATGTCAGCCTACCACTGGGAATTAGCTAGATAACCAGAGTGGGATGATTCAGAAAACAAAATAAGTTTAATTGTGGCCTCTGGCTGAAGAGATAATAGTTTTGCCAAATTTACCAGTTGAACACAATGACAGATCTATGCGATAATGAGAAAAGTGTGTATGGATGACCACCTCACCGCCTTGAAAATTGTCTCTGGCAAGACTCTACATGTAGATACCCAGGTCATTGAAACACTTCTTGTGGAGTGCGTTGTTATTGCCTCTGGAAGGGCCAACCCCCTATACTTATACACCAAGGAGATCACTTTCACAAGCCAAGAAGAAATTGCTCTACTCAAAGCTCTAGCCCCCTCTGGGAATCACAGATGGAATATCCGATGACCTGAAGTCCGAGGTAGCATCAATTTTAGTTGTCAGCATCCCCCCTACATCCAAAGCACTAACTTCTCATCGATCTTCCAGAAGAAAAGTAGGCAGCATGATTTCTTGACTTGGATTGTAATCTTGAGACCACTTTGGGAAAGCCCAGCATTGGGAGCAGAACAACTGTCTGCCAGATAGGACGTACAGGGTTCTTTACACCCTAGAGTCATCACCTCAGAAACCCCCCTGGCTGAGGCTTTCACTACCAGGAAAGCCATCTTTAACGTCAAGTCCCATAGCAATACCTCCCCTGGGAATTTAGAAACAAACAGGTACTTGAGTACTACTGTGAGGTCCAATGTAGGATACTGTACATGGGGGTTCTGGGAGGCTTTTGTTTTACTACGGACTTAATGAATTGAAGAATCAGTCTATCAGAGGCCCACTGAGTCCCGGTAAAGGCTGAGATAGTGGAGATGTGCCCTTTGAGCATTCTTATGCACAGGCACATATCAAGACCTTCCATGTAGATAAAATCAGCAACCAGGTGAGGATGAATAAAATGTCTCCATGTCTCAATGTTGAGACCTCTTTGAAGAAAACTGAGGGCATGACAGACTCAAGACTTCCCTGAAGAAAACTTCTATGAAGTAGCGTATTCTTGGAATTTTAGCCAGACCTTGTTGTAGACCACTTTGTTCGTGATGCTCTTCTGTGCTCTCATGAGAGTATTTACCACTCTCAAAGAGGAACCTAAATCTGTGAACCTCCGCACCTAAAAATCCAGGTCGCTAACCGGAGCTTCTCTGGATCCTGGATGGAGAACTGGACCCTGTGACAGAAGATAAGTATGGGTATGGGTAAGGGCAGAGGTGGCTGTATGCTCAGATGCAGCAGGCACGGATACCAGGGGTGCTTGTGCTGGTCCAGGACAACTGCCAGTATCTTAATATTTTCATGCATCACCTTGGTCAGAAAGGGCAAGATAAGAGGTACTGAGCCCAATGACCTTTGAAGGTGGCACCCTAGTCTGTCTTACTGGTTTCCATGGTCACTACTAACCAGGTTGCCAGTGAAGAGAGTGACATTGTATGAGATGTCTGGTCTCCAACCACCACAGAAGACCCTGTCTCAATCCCTGGGGTTGTCAGAATCTTTGAAGATAGCTTCTGGGAGTCCCACTGATATAGTAATTCCTTCTGAAATGAGCTAGAGTACAAATTGGCCTACTCGACCATCTTTATCATCAAAGTCATGGTTCCCAGCAGCTGCAGGCATCTTCTGGCTGGAAGGTGATTGGCCAAACCTACTTCCTCTACATAAGCCGGGATGGAGGGAATTTTTGCTGATGGCAGAGATACCATGTTCTCCCGCATATCCAGCTTTGCCTCCTGGTAAATTAGTGTCTGGACCGGCTCCAACTGACTCTTCTCCTAGGTTATGAGTCCTCCAAACTTTTGCAGAGTCACCACCACTAACTTGTGATGATTCACAAGCTGATTCCTGTCCTGGTCCAACAACAGGATATCATCCAGGTAATGGTGTATAGAAATCCATGTTTCCTCCACTGGTTGATTAAGGTGAACAGTACATTGGAAATGACCCCGGTCAAAATTCTTAGCCTGAACGGCAGGCAGATGAATTAATAATGGTTGAGTTGACCTACCACGAATCTCAAAGAATTTCAAAAGTGTGGGGCTATAGGTATGTGGAAGTAGGCATCAAATCAGATCTATGGAAAGGAGCCAGTCTCAGCCAATGACCTACTGTAAGTCATCTCAGTTACTGTATGTGTTATGTAGTCTCACTTCCCTAGTGGCAATGTACTGGTCACATACAGTGCTTATTAATGCCAATTTTTGCCATTTCCCCTGGCTGCCTCAGCTCACATTCCAATCATTTTTCTTATTTATTTTGTAATTAACCACTTCAATACCGGGAATTTTCACCACCTTCCTTCCCATACCAATTTTTAGTTTTCAGCGCTGTTGCACTTTGAATGACAATTGCGCGGTCATGTGACGTTGTACCCAAACAAAATTGATGTCTTATTTTCCCCACAAATAGAGCTTTCTTTTTGTGGTATTTGATCACCTCTGCGGTTTTTATTTTTTGCGCTATAAACAAAAGAAGAGCGACAATTTTGAAAAAAACACAATATTTTTTACTTTTTTCTATAATAAATATCCCAGTTTAAAAAAAAAAAAAAAAATTCCTCAGTTTAGGCCGATACGTATTCTTCTACATATTTTTGGTAAAAAATCGCAATAAACGTATATTTATTGGTTTGCGCAAAAGTTATAGCGTCTACAAAATACGGGATAGATTTATGGCATTTCTAAAATTATTTTATTTATTTTTTTTTTTTACAAGTAATGGCGGCAAATTTTTTCGTGACTGTGACATTATGGTGGACACATCGGACACTTTTGACACATTTTTGGAACCATTCACATTTATACAGCGATTAGTGCTATAAAATTGCACTGATTACTGTGTAAATGTGACAGGCAGGGAAGGGGTTAACCACTAGGGGGTGATGGAAGGGTTAAATAGGTTTCCTAGGGAGTGATTCTAACTGTAGGGGGAGGGGACTCACAAGGGGACGAGACCGATCAGTGTTCCTCTGTACTGGGAACACAGATCGGTCTCCTCTCACCTGACAGGACGTGGATCTGTGTGTTTACACACACAGATCCATGGTTCTGCTTGGTTAACGGGCAATCGTGGGTGCCCAGCGGACATCGCGGCCGCCGGGCACACGCACCGGGTCCCGAGCAACGCGGCGCGTGCACGCCCCCTAGACGGCCAGGAAGCCCAGGACGTCATATGACGCCCACCCAGGATGGGAGATCCCATCTGCGGGCGTCATATTACTATGGGAGGGTATTGAAGTGGTTAAATAATTATATTAAAAAAATATATATTTTCATTTTATTATTCTTTCACCATTATTTTTCTGTTTTGGTTGTTCCCCAACAGGTAAGAATGGACAGCATGGATTCCCAACTAGGAATGTGCTTTGTTTTTCTTTTCTTCTTTTCTTCTTTTGCCTTTTTTTGTATTTTATCTTTTTTTTCGTGATGCTTTTTACTTTTCAGCTATTTGGACCAGCACCATCTAGTGTCTGCTCTCCATACTGCACCCTCTGTATTAATCAGTTCCATTATTTTAGTGATTCTCTGCAGAGGCGTAACTAGAACCTTCAGGGCCCCGGTGCAAGAAACCATGATGGACCCCCCTTCCATCCGAGCGCCGGGCTTCCAATTTTGGGAGGGTGTCCATGGACATCCTCCCAAAACTGTGCTTCCTGCATGACCCCTGGGACACGCATCCAGCGCAATCACATCGGCCCTTTACCATGTGATGTCAGCTGATCACATGTAAACAGACTTGCCTGTTATCCACAGCCCTTTCCTCACACGCTGTGTCTGTATTAGGAAAGGATTGCCGTTAACTGTCAAGAATATCAGTAATCCTCCTATCAGTGCCCATAAATGCCTCCTATCAGTGCCTTTTATCAGTGCCCATCAGTGCCTTCTATCAGTGCTTGTCAGTGCCTTCTATCAGTGCTCATCAGTGCCTTCTATCAGTGCTCATCAGTGCCCATCAGTGCCTTCTATCAGTGCTCATCAGTGCCTTCTATCAGTGCTCATCAGTGCCTTCTATCAGTGCTAATCAGTGCCCATCAGTGCTAATCAGTGCCCATCAGTGCCTTCTATCAGTGCTCATCAGTGCCATCTATCAGTGTTCATCAGTGCCTTCTGTCAGTGCTCATCAGTGCCCATCAGTGCCTTCTATCAGTGCTCATCAGTGCCTTATATCAGTGCTCATCAGTGCCCATCAGTGCCTTCTATCAGTGCTCATCAGTGCCTGCTATTAGTGCTCATCAGTGCCTTCTATCAGTGCTCATCAGTGCTCATCAGTGCCTTCTATTAGTGCTCATCAGTGCCGTCTATCAGTGCTCATCAGTGCCTGCTATTAATTTCCATCGGTGCCATCTGCTTTCTCAGGACAGCATGGCTCTGAACCGAGATCGTGTGTCATAGAACAATAGCACAGAGACACCGGCAACATTAACGTTCTACTTGCCCGTCCGTCCTCTCTGGCAGGGGATGAGAGAGGACACACAGCTGATCTCATGGCTCCCTCTTCTCCCCCCTCCCCTCTCCTGTGTGCTCCGCAGGCAGTCAAGTGTGAAGCTAAGGAGCTCACATTTCCCGCGGAGCACACAGGAGGGGGGAGAAGGGTGAGCCGTGAGATCAGCTGTGTGTCCTCTCTCATCCCCTGCCAGAGAGGACGGACGGGCAAGTAGAACGTTAATGCCGCCGGTGTCTCTGTGCTATTGTTCTATGACACACGATCTCCGCTCAGAGCTGTGTGTAAAGAGCAACCCAACTGCCCCCCCCCCAACAGTGGCGGAATGCCGGGCCCCGTCGCAACTGCGACTGTTGGTAATTCCGCCACTGATTCTCCGTATGAGACAATTACAGGAAATACCAGTCTGAGCGTGTATCATATCTTACATCCTGTCTTTTTTTCCTGTTTTCAGCCATTTTAGAGCTGGTTCCAGAAGGTTGAACTGCTTCTCAGTCTCTATCTTGAACATACGGCCACCAGCATGGGATCTCTTCCATGTCAGACCAGACCACACAGGTAAGTCAGGAGGTTATCCTATTCCTGGTACAGGACTCCTGTCCCTGCTATAGACATATCAGTGATCTGTGACTGGCTGCTCCTCCTTGTGATTAACCATCTGGGTACATATATGTAGCACCCTAAGGTTTAGTCAGGGAGCTCCTCACAAATTTACTTGCCAGGAGTAGTTTTCTTGGTTGATTTGATAGAGATCTATTGATTTCTCCCTAAGTTTGGCCTTGTTGCACGTTTCTCTTCTACCACTAGGTGGCCGGGTGCTTGGTGGTACTAGCTATGAGAAGGGCAACCCAAGGTCAGGTTATAAGTATATTGGGTATCTCAGCCTCATTCTTGAATCCCTTGGCCTGCTGGGAGAACCTGAATATATAGATCTGTGTTCTGTGCCACCTTGACAGCTGTCTGGGTGGACGTGTGTCATATGCCCCGGGCTGCTAGGCTGGAGATTGGGCCTATCCCGGGGGCATCTGGCTGCCAGGCTGTGTGAGGGCCCATCCAGAAGCGCGGGGTTGGGATTGCGGCTTGCAATCCAACCAAAAGTGATGGTTCTGCCGGCCGGAGAACCTGTCATGGTCGGAGGTAGATGGGGACCTGTCACCACAAAGTGACCAACCACCTTTACCAGGGACCACAGTGAGTAACTGAGGCAAGTCCTGGAACCATATTCTCACCGAACGGGCATGGTGGAGAATCAGGAATGGGCACAGTGGAGAATCAGGAAACTTCAGGCAGTGATCAAGTCAGGGACCCAACCTACGGAGGAGATGCTTGCAGAGCAGCCTTGTGAGTCAAGCCAGGGACCTCACCGGGTAGCAGGGATGAAGCTTGAGAATTATCTGGAGTGCCAATCTAGGGACCCAGCAGGGAAGCGTGGGTGACGCTTGAGGGGATACCACCGCAAACCTTGGTGGAGCTCAAGGGATTCAGAGTCAGTGAATCAGAGAGTCCAGTGAGAGACCAGGAGCTCAGTGTTGAAGAACTACAAGAGGCAGTTGTAGAGAAGCTGAAAGGACTGTTACGATTGAGTTAGGAACTGTTGAAGACTGTTGCCATAGGAGACAGCATTCTTGCATGTGCAGATGTGACGCCTTGCTGGGGTTTTTCCCTGCATGGCTGTCTTCCTATTGAAATTTCAAAGTCTGCCAATTGAATCAATAACTACTTAAGTGTCCTGGCCCTAACCCTCTTTCCCCCAAAAATACAAAAAGGACTGTCAAAAGAAATAAAACCTCTTTTACATCCAAGAAGTGTCTGGCTCCCAATGACTTTCACCATTTTTGCACCCATTATGCCACACAACCCACTACATATTGAAGGATGTCAGCTATCTTTGGCCTTGGAAGTCCTCATTAGACTGGAGAAGGCCGGAAAACTTGCTACATATATATGTATGTGGATTATATTGTCACTTTGTCTCCGTCTGTCAACCTGATAAAGAAGGTAACCACACTCTGTAAAGATTGATGGAACTTTTTTGCTGATCTGGGACTTCATAATCGACTTCTCGGTATTGGTGTCCTCTTTATTGCTGGACTTTAAGACTGGGTTTACATATATGCAAATTTTATGCATGTTTCCTCACATCCAATTCACACAACAGCCGAGTGTGAAAGGCTCTCAATAGAGCCAGTTCACACAGGTCGGGGGCGGCCGGGGAGCAGATTGAAAAAGGGTCCTGTTTGTGTTTGGGACTGGTTCAGGTGCTAATTCAGGAAGAAATTTGGACCTGAATCCCACCTAAACTGGTGTACAGACATGGACCGGACCCCACGCACGAACCCGGCCCTGGCCGCACATATGTGAACCCGGTCTTAATGGGTCTCAGAGTGACTTCTAGGAAAGACATTTAGGCTGCTCTCCAATCATGTTACTCTGATGTGGCTGAGACAGAATAAGGGCAGAAATACCAGGAGAACCCATTGGTTCCTGGAACTCCAAGAACTTAGGTTTATGGTGGAGTATAAAAACAGAAATGTCATCAGAATACTCCTTCCTGGGTCCATTGGGTCCATTGTTTTGGCTCCACAGTGGAGGGTTTATTGCTCCACATTCCTCTCTATCAACCCTGCTGTCATACCCTCCATACTCCTTTCCTGTACATACTACCAGCAGCGGCCCATATATAATCTTCATGTGGGGAGACAGACGCATGGATTCCAATGTTTGTTTGTTTTTTTGAAGCACATGATGAGAGCCAAGGCTCTAATAGGCTTTTAAAAAGGGCGGGCTTGGGGCGCAGAGCACTGCTCCCTGAGCAGACCCACTTGTGTGACAATAGTGAATGAATATTCACTATTGTCACACCGATTCTCCTCCCAGCCATTTAGGAAGTGGGTCCTGGGACCCATTACTCGATTGGCTGAAAGGACAGACAATCGTATTGGACACTTCGGAGGAGGTTGGAGGAGACGCGCGGCAGGAGGCGTGATGCAGAGGAAAAGGAGATGCAATGGAAGCTGCCGCCTGCTGCGCCCGAGATCTAGATGGGGTAAGTGTGGGGCTGGATGACAGACCGACCAACTGATCGACCGGAGAATGGGTTGTTTGATTCCCCCCCCAAAAAAAACACCAGCTGCCACAGAATGCTACCCATTGTCATACCCTCAACACTCCTCTACTTCAGACTGGGACAGAGGCTAATATTACCCTTGTTTCAAAATGAGCAAAGAGCTGATGTTTCCCTTGGTTCAGACTGGGCCAGGAGCTGGTGTTTCCCTTGATTCAGACTGGGACAGATGCTTGTGTGTCTCCTTGTTCAGACTGGGCCAGGAGCTGGTGTTTCCAATGGTTAAGACTGGATCAAGAGCTAGTGTTTCTCTTGGTTCAGACTGGGCCAGGAGCTGGTGTTTTTCCTTGTTCAGATTGGACCAGGAACTGGTGTTTCCCTTGGTTCAGACTGGGACAGATGCTGATATTACTCTTGGTTCAGACTGGGCCAGGAGCTGGTTCCTCTCTTGGTTCAGACTGAGCTAGGAATTGGTGTTTGCCTTGGTTAAGACTGGGCTAGGAGCTAGTGTTTCCCTTGGTTGAGACTGAACCAGAAGCTGGTGTTTCCCTTGGTTCATACTGGGGCTAAGAGTGATTTTACCCTGGGCTCAGACTGGGCCAAGAGTTGGTGATTTCCCTTGTTCAGGCTGAGCCGGGAGCTGGTGTTTCCCTTGATTTAGACTGGGCCAGGAGCTGGTGTTTCCCTTTGATTCAGACTGGGCCAGGAGCTTTTATTTTCCTTTGGTTCATACTGGGATAGATGTTGATATTACCCTTGGTTTATACAGGCCCGGGAGCTGGTGTTTCCCTTGATTTAGACTGGGCCAGGAGCTAGTGTTTCCCTTTGATTCAGACTGGGCCAGGAGCTTTTATTTTCCTTTGGTTCATATTGGGATAGAGGCTGATATTACCCTCGGTTTATACTGGCCCGGGAGCTGGTGTTTCCCTTGATTTCAGACTAAGCCATGAGCTGGTGTGTCCCTTGATTTCAGACTGGGCCAGGAACTAGTGTTTTTCTTGGTTCAGAATGAGCATGGAGCTGGTGTTTCCCTTGGTTGAGGCTGGACCAGGAGCTAGTGTTTCCCTTGGTTGAGACTGGACCATGAGCTGGTGTTTCCCTTGGTTCATACTGGGACAGAGGCTGACTTTATTCTTGGCTCAGGCTGAGCCAGGAGCTGGTGTTTCCCTTGGTTCAGACTGGGCCAGGATTTGATGTTTCCCTTGGTTCAGACTGAGACAGGAGCTGATTTTATCCTTGGTTCAGACAGGGCCGGGAGCTGGTGTTTCCCTTAGTTCATACTGGGACAGAGGCTGACTTTACCCTTGGCTCAGGCTGAGCCAGGAGCTGGTGTTTCCCTTGGTTCAGATTGGGCCAGCATTTGATGTTTCCCTTGGTTCATACTGGGACAGGAGCTGATTTTACCCTTGGTTCAGACTGAGTCAGGAGCTGGTGTTTCCCATGGTCCATACTGGGATAGAAAAAGGGGGATTAGCCTGTTAAGTGCAGGCTAAAAAAGTGGGTTACTATTAGTAACAAATTATTGATCAAAATAGAATAGATCAAACTTTGAAAATTGTATTTCTATAACGATTTAATTATTGTATCAAAAAAATCATACTGTGAAGGTGCAGTGCTTTAAAAACCGATGGACTACAATCAGACATTGAATTGATTACTACAGACAAATTGGACAGACAGGACAAACGTAAAACAATACATTTAACACTGGACAGGTCCGGACGTATTGCTTTAGCCCATTGTTACCACATGATTATTTATATTTTAATTAGATAGGTTGGGATCAAGTATGGTCCCTTGATTCAGTCAATCAATAAGTGGTTTAAGTATGGGCTAATTCAAATGTGGAGTGGGGAGGGAAAGTGTGGAGATAGGCAATATGCTATTGGTTCAAATGAAAATTACTAGTAATGCCGGCAATCACAAACAATGTATTCATCCTTAGGTTATATAGCGCTGGAAAAAATGATGAATGGAAAAAGCAAAGCCACAGGAAAATTCCATCTAGCCTGCACTTGTCTATAGAAAGCTTCAAGTCATTCAGATAGTTTCAAAGTTCCAATCCTTTTTCAGTGCACTCCAAAAACACTACACGTATCATTGGTCGCATTGGTGACTGGTTTGCTATATTAGGTTTTAGCAAACCAAAGTATTAGTCTTATTACAAATATCGCTCAATGACGTAAAGAGCACAGCATGAGGCCTTCATATTGACGAGCAAAGTAAACCTTCTGGTGGTATTAACAAATGTTTAACATATTTAACAATACCTTACCACCTCGCTGGAATTCAGTGATGTCTGCAGCATAGCAGCAGCTTCTGTGTATGGTTCATTCGTTGTCACTCAAATAGTGTCAGATGGGGGGAAAAGTCATTTTTTCAGCACCCTTCACTGCGGCAGTTTATGTATATTGGTGTTAAGTCTGCTTCATACAGGTTATTACATACGGTCATAGCCACTGACACTGCCGTAACCCGAGAAAATCCAATTTTCAAAGTTTAAACTATTCTAGTCTGATCAATAATTTGTTGCTAATAGTAACCCCCTTTTTTAGCCTGCTCTTAACAGGCTAATCCCCCTTTTCTATATATGCTATATGATTACAGCAACAACACCCCAACAGATGAATGACCTATCACTGGACATTTCATGTACAAGAACGTGTATTAGTGGTAAATTTGCCCTTACCCCCTCTCCCTGTTTTCCTCATACTGGGATAGAGACTGATATTCCCCTTGGTTCAGACTGGGCCAGAAGCTAGTGTTTCCCTTGGTTCAGACTGGACCAGGAGCTGGTGTTTCTCTAGGTTCAGACTGGGACAGAGACTGATGTTACCCTTGGCTCAGGGTGAGCCAGGAGTTGCTGTTTCCTTTGAATTGGACTGATCTAGAAGCTTGTGTTTCCCTTGGATCAGACTGGGTCAGGAGCTGGTATTTCTCTTGGTTCTGACTGAGCCAGGAGCTGGTGGGTTTTCGTGGTTAAGACTGGGCCAGAAACTGGTGTTTCCCTTGGTTGAGACTGGGCCCAGAGCTGGTGTTTCCCTTGGTTCAGACTGGGCCCAGAGCTGGTGTTTCCCTTGGTTCAGACTGGGCCCAGAGCTGGTGTTTCCCTTGGTTCAGACTGGGCCCAGATCTGTTGTTTCCCTTGTTTCAGACTGGGCCCAGAGCTGGTGTTTCCCTTGGTTCAGACTGGGTCCAGAGCTGGAGTTTCCCTTGGTTCAGACTGGGCCCAGAGCTGGTGTTTCCCTTGGTTCAGACTGGGCCCAAAACTGATGTTTCCCTTGGTTTAGACTGGGCCAGGAGCTGGTATTTTTCTTGGTTCATCCTGGGATATAAGCTGATATTATCCTTGGTTCATTCTGGGATGGGAGATGGTGTTTCTCTTGATTCAAACTGGGCCAGGAGCTGGTGTTTTCCTTGGTTCAGACTGGGCCAGGAGCTGGTGTTTCCCTTGGTTCTGATTGGGCCAGGAGCTGGTGTTTCCCTTGGTTCTGACTGGGACCAAAACTGATGTTTCCCTTGGTTTAGACTGGGCCAGGAGCTGGTATTTTTCTTGGTTCATCCTGGGATATAAGCTGATATTATTCTTGGTTCAAACTGGGAAAGAAGCTGGTGTTTCCATTAGTTTAGACTGGGCCAAGAGTTCATGCTTCACTTGGTTCAGACTAGGCTGATGTCTGCCTTTGGTTTCCCCTCCAGGGAAAGGTGAATAGTGAAGCCCCTGCCATCTCTCCCGGTGCCTTCTCCCCCACCGCCATCATCTTCCTCACTGCCGGTTACCTGCCAAAATAAATTAAAAGATATATGAAAAAATGCGCCGCGCCTAGGGGTGTAACTGAATAACTGTAAATCTAAGTACAAATCATAGATAATAAAGCGTGCAAATCAAATAGAGCCTAAAGCTCTGATCACTTACTAAGATCACCTGCTGTGTGAATCCTAAAGCTCTGATCACTTACTAAGATCACCTGCTGTGTGAATCCTAAAGCTCTGATCACTTACTAAGATCACCTGCTGTGTGAATCCTATGACCAAACACACTAAAAAATATCTAGTGCAATAAATCACAAAGTGAAATGTGCATAGAAAAACGTAATAAGATAAATATACAATCCACAGTGATTAAAATATAATCATTCCTAATAAGGTGTATATGCTAAAAAATGTTACACATATGTAGATCCACTGTGATTAAAATGAAAAAGAAAAAAAATTAAATAAAACAATATATATATTCGTAAAACACAAACAGAGTAAATCAATCACATGCGTGGGCGAATTGAAACTATAATCGCCCTAATAAAGGTGTTCAAATCACATCCGTGAAAAAATCTTCCAATCCAGTAACATAAAGTGACCAAGTTCAAATAAAAGTCAGTGTAATGGTGATGGTTGAAGCCACCTGTATGTTAAAGTCGTTTCTTTTTTTCATTTTAGTGGCATTAATACATAAAGTTTCAATTTGTGTGGGAGCCTTGGAGAAAAGAGGTTTACCGTATATACTCGAGTATAAGCCGAGTTATTCAGCCCATTTTTTTTAGCTGAAACCCCCCCTCGGCTTATACTGGAGTGAGCCGTACAGCAGCCGTACCTTTGATTACTAAAACAGCGGGTGTCTCCCGCTATGTTATGCAGTCTGTGCAGCCGTCCATTGTAACAAAGCCCCGCCTCCTCCTCGTCCGTGGTAGAGGAACACTGATACAATGCTGGGAAACTGTATCAGTGTTCCTTCTATCACAGACAAGGAGGAGGTGGGGCTTTGTTACAATGGACGGCCGCCGAACAGACTGCATAACACAGTGGGAGACACACGCTGTTTTAGTAATGAAAGGTACGGCTGCAAATTGGGCACAATGAGGCTGCAATTGGGCACAATGAGGCTGCAAATGGGCACAGTGAGGCTGCAGATGGGCACAGTGAGGCTGCAGATGTTGACCCAGTAGCTGCTGCATTTTCCCACCCTAGGCTTATACTCAAGTCAATACATTTTCCCATTTTTTTGTGGTAAAATTAGGTGCCTCGGCTTATATTCGGGTCGCCTATACTCAAGTATATACGGTACTTTATGATTATTAAGATAATTGTGCAATTGTAGGTATGTCCATTGGGGGAGAAACTGACCATTAGCCCCGGTTCACACTGAGCTGCGGGAATGAAGCTGTGTGGGTTCAGCTGAACGATTTCACTCCCGCATTTCAGTCCTGATTTCGGTCGCGATTACAGAGACATCTGTGGAGGTTTCTGCATAGATGTCAATGTAAATTGCAGCCTGAAATCTCAAAAAGTAGTACAGAAACAACTTTTTGAAAATCGGTGCGGCGCCGCAGATGTGGCATCGCACCGATTAGGACGGTGCCATTGACAGCAATTCCCGCCGATTGGACATGCAAATCGCATGTCAAAATGCTCCGGTGTGAACCAGGGCTAACACATATTTTGCTATTCTTCTCTGGATTTATCAGCCCTGATTGTAGACAATGAGGCACCAAATGTGGAGAACTGTTTTCAGTGGGGGGAGTCACGTTTTCTTTTTGCATACCCGGAATAAATTCCAGATTGTTTGCTATCGGAGTGAGGGGGGCCAGGAATTCAGGCCGACTTGTAGTTGAGTGAAATTGTGTGAAATACTTGTAAGGTGGTACCAGTAAAGGGATGGGGCTTTAGTGAAGATGGATACAAAGATTTCTGTATGCACAGTAGAAATGTAAGTGGGAGGGGAAACATTTTCAATCGTCCAGTCTTTATTCTGAGAGTGACAATGCCGATCAATAACTCTTGTGAGATTTTAAGAGATAGAACTGATATGATGGCTTTTCACAGTACCAGTAAGCAGGGCTTTTTTTCAGCGGAACGTGGAGGAACGCAGTTCCGGAACCTCCTGCATTGAATGTATGTAATGGCAAAGGGTGCTGGGGTGTGCTGGAGGCTGGGAGATCCATTCTTGAATGGAGGAATCTACTGTTGAGGGAAGGGTCTATTGTTTTCAGCTGCTGGAGGGTCTATTGATGCTGGCTGCTGGGGGATCTATCGTTGCTGGGGGGCAATTGTTGCTGGGAGGGACCTACTGATGAGGGAGGGGTTTATTGTTTCTGGCTGCTGGAGGGTCTATTGATGCTGGCTGCTGGGAGATCTGTTGTTGCTGACAGGGGTCTATTGTTACTGGGGTGGATCTGTTGTTACTAGGGTGGATCTTTTGTTACTGGAGGGTCATTTTGTTGCGGGGGGTCTATAGTTGAAAGGGAGGATCTTTTGTTGAAAGAAGGGTGTATATCTTAATGCTCATTAATAAAATCTATACAAATTACTTATCACCAAAAAATGATACTTGGTTCTGTATTCTCTAAAAAGGGCCGTACAGGAAGGTGGGTAGAGGAAGGAACCAAGGGACGGTGCTCAGAGGTGGAAAGGGGGCGAAGACAAGGGGTGACTTGAAAAGGAGAGTTCCTGAACCTATTCTCTGAGAAAAAAGCCCTGCCAGTAAAGGACATATGGACAAAAATAATACTTAATGTCTTTATTATAAAAGATAAAGATTCTTTTTTACAAACATAAAATCATTAGAAAATGACTTGGATATCAATATTGTTCTGGAATTATTTCTGATTGGGACTCTAAAAACAGGAGATAAAACTGCAGCTGCAGGAAGAGATTCACAGGACGCAATCACCGTGCCAAATGTATTATTACATGTTATTTTATACATAGATAAGAAAGGGGGGTGTGAGATGTTATTAAAAACTAACAAATAGAAATATGTTATTAAAAGCTAAGGAATAGAACAATTGCAAGAATAAAACCTTGAGAGGGGAGGGGAGGGGGACTAGAGACAGACAGAGAGAGCTTCTAGTAGAAGATGTGTCTGTGTGTTAGGTGAAGGTTACAGAACACATTTCAACAGTGAGAACAAAATGGAGTCTCTTGTGCTTAAATGAACAATACAGTGAATGTCCATGTCATAAGGAGAAGCACACAGGGAGATCTGTGATTATAACTTCCCCCGCCGCCACACCGATTGTTCCTGAGTGTCCCCTGTATCCTTCTCCGGTCCGTCTCCTCCTCCGGTCCGCTCCCCCTCTGTGAGCTCTCCAGTCCCCCCCCTCCTCCCCAGATCAGTCAGGATAGAGAGTGAACCTTTTCCAAATGGACAGTGTTTATGATGCTTCAGTTTATGAATGGAGCACCCTCCCCATGTTGAGGGCATGTGGCCTGGTACAGTTCAGGAGGGGGGGTGCTCTCGTCCCCCCCTTTTCTAGCGGCCTGCCAGGTTGCGTTCTCAGATAAGGGTCTGGTATGGATCTTGGGGGGACCCCTACGCCATTTTAATTTAATTTTGATGCAGGGTTTCCCTTAAAATCCATAGCAGACCTGAAGGGCCTGGTATGGATTTTGGGGGGACATCCATGCATTTTTTTTGGTTTGTGGTTCCGCTTAATATTCATACTAGACCTAAAAGGGCCTGGTAACGGACTGGGGGGAGACCCATGCCATTTTTTTCAATGATTTTGATCTATATTGCTGGGATCAGACAAGTCATTACAGCCTCAATCAGTTTTAAATTACTTTTTATCCTTTAGAAATTTAATTTTGCTGTGGTATTGTTCTAAAAACAGGAAAAATGCGGTACTTTACAGGCAGACTAATGGGACCCCCAGGCATTATATTTAAAGGAATAGCTCATTTTTTATTGTTTCACTTTAAGCATTATTAAAATCACTGCTCCTGAAAAATCTGCCATTTTAAAAACTTTTATTTGCATTGATACATGTCCCCTGGGGCAGGACCCGGGTCCCCAAACACTTTTTATGACAATAACTTGCATATAAACCTTTAACATGAAAAATCAAAAGTGATCATTTTAGTGTCCCATAGACTTTAACAGCGTTCTGCGGCTTTTGAATTTGCCACAAACACAGCATAATGTTCGGTGAACAGGCGAACGCCCGATGTTCGAGTTTAACTTACGTTTGACTCGAACATCGGGCTCATCACTACTCATGATATAAAATAAATGTACAACGCTCTCTATGGGACACCAGTTTGTAGACTCCACCTTGAGCTTCGAGAGATAGTCAGCAGCCATGCAGTTCTGTGACACCACCTTAGGTGATGGAGACACTTCTGCTGTCAGCTCTGCTATAACATCAATGGTCTCATTGGTTATCTGATCCATGACTCCAGTACACGGGTTCATCTTACTTATCTTAGATGACTTAGATTCCCCACCCCGTCTATGAAGGGCTCACTGCATAAAACATATCCACTCCAGAGAAAATGTTTCTTCTCACTGGAAGGCCAGGGGAGTATTGGGAGAAATTGAGGATTTCCCTTACAGATATGGGAGGAGCAACATCAGCTAAAGTACAGCTATGGGTGGGATTGAAGGGAAGATATTTTAGGGGGCTCCTTCCACACAAGAAGGAAATGTTATTTGGAAGGACTAGGAATCTATTGGACCAATGGGGATTAAACATTCTGCAATTACATTGAGAAACCATGAAATGTTACTGGCCTGTGATTGGCTCTCCTATTATTAGTGAAGTAAGAGAGACTTCCCTTGTCGGTGTCATTAATGGAATTTAAGAAACCATGTGAAATGTTTCCCCCAAATCCAAAAAGGTGACCCCCTTGGGTAGGTACCCATCCTAATATTCCTAATATGAGTTTGTAGTCCCCGCTACTACAGGAAACATGTGGCCAATCATTTACACCTTTTACAGCAGGACAGTAAATATCAGAAGACAATTCAAACATAAGACCAACAGCAGGAAGTCTTCTAACTTAATGTGTAATGTAATCTGTCATTAGAATTCCCAGAGTTCCCTCCGCAACATCGTTTTATCACCTGTTATCCTGTCTGTAGATCTGTTATTTTCCCACCTTCTGTAACGGGATGACAACCCTCATCATTCTGCAGTAACATTACACAGCAGTGTTATCACCCTGTACAGGAAAGTCTTAGATAGATTATAAGTAAGACACACAACAAGTAAAGTCCAACTTCAGATAACGCTTCTAAAGCAGTTACAGCAACAGGTTTTTTAAGGTTTAAACCACCAAATGAATGAAAACTGACAGTTGTAAGCACCACCGGCAGTGTTATCTGGTGTTTCCAAACCCCTCCAACTGCCATTTTTGCCAAATAGCTTGACTTTCTACAGGAAGTAGAAGAAGAAAACAGATCTACTGGGAGGATCAACAGGTAATACAAATGTTACAAGAAGAGACTCGGAAAAATAAAAATCTTCCATGCTAATGACAGATTGCACCATTTATGTAATTATTGATCAGACCATAGTTACACTTTTTTTTTTTTTTTTTTCAATCAAAAATGTTTTATTTCATTTTCCAAATTACAACAAAATAAGAACTCACAACACACAAAGCATTCCCACAAAACAACCCAACCAAACAAAACAAAAAACTTGTTACACTTTAGTGCCAACATCATAACATTTCCAGGGATAAGAAATGTTCTTTGTAAACTTTACACCAAAAAGAGATCTGTCCATTCAGAGTCATGACCCATTTCACTGCCAGGTCCTCACATCATACAGACCTGACAGCAGGGGGGCTAACACACAATCCTGTTGCTGCAGCCACTGGGATTGTGTGTGAAACTGACAGGTCAGGTGAAAACTGCCACCCGATTGGTCACACACCCCCCTGAACTGGCACTTCCTCGCCATATTTTCTGGGCTGCAGGCCCAGGACCAATGTTATTATCTATATCCGATTCCTCTACCTATAATTGCTGTATGGATGGTCTTTTTATTAAATAAAGTTGATTATATTGGAGTGCGGCTGTCCAGATCCCTTCCTTTGCATTCCCAGGACCAACATGGCGAGTGCGGGGGCTGGGGGGAGAGAACAACGGACACACGTCCACTCTCCTCCCCTTCTTGCTGTGACCCAGATAGCAAAGTCTATGACGTCACTTCCAGGTCAGCCTCTCGGTGTGTGTTTTGCAGTGTGATCTGCATCACAAAACATTCAGTGGAGCCCAGAGGAGACATTGGGGGTCTTTTAGACCCTGCAAGTCTCATTAAAGAGAACCTGTAACCTAAAAAATATCACATGCAGGGCTTTTTGTCCCCTATGTGATGAAAGAAAAAGTTAAAGAAAACAATTTTTTTTTTTTTTGCAAAAAATCAAGTTACACCCAAGCACATAAACCCCCCCCCAAAAAAAGTTGAGGCCCCCTCCTCCACATATATGCACATACAAATGTAAACAAATGCCTCAGGGGTGTCTACGATTGAAAACCTTGATTGCGATACACGTTACATATAACCGCGCACGCCGGAGCGAGAGCAATAATTCTAGAACCAGACCTCCTCTGTAACACTAAACTAATACCTATAGGGTTTTTTTTTTTAAGTGTTGCCTAAAGAAAATATAGGTTACTGAAGTTTGTCGCCATTTCACGGTGCACATAATTTAAGGTTTGGCATTGCGTTTTGTTGTCCTAAAATTCACTTTAGTGTATTTTTTACTGAAATGCTATGTTTCCTAGACCATTGAGGTAATATTGTGTAACATAAAAAATTAAAACTACCACTATTTTATTCTTTAGGGTATCTGCTTTCAGAAAATATATAATGTTTGGGGTATTTACATCTTCTTCAAGGCTAAAATTTTTTATTGAACATGTGTGCAAAAAACACAAAAGGGCTCTGGCAGCGAAAAGGTTAAAGTGAACCCCAGCTGGAGGAATTTCAGTCCCCAGAAGTGGTAGGAATATGACCACACACTCAGCCCCGATCTCTTGTAGGTGTGCTGTGTGAATAGTCTATGGAGAGGAGTAATAGCTAAACAGAGAAAGAAGATAACAAGGACATCCATTCTACACCTGATGAGATCCCTGAGACTTTCTTCAGAACCAGATGGAATACAAGTAGCCAGTTGCACTTAAGTGGTACTGTTAAATGCATCCCATAAACAGCAGCAACCCAGTGTGGGAAGGCCTGCGGCAGCTTAGGAAAATGCTTTCTCACCAAACCGAGACGTCTCCCTGGCTGGTGTCCCAGTCACAGACCTGCCTGCAAAGATGTCATCCGTGAGAAGAGATAAAATATGGAAAGGAGGCATTTATCATGGGAGGGGAGGTTTGGAGAAAGTGTGCTTAGCTGGAGCCCTGACACCTGACTTATGGTGTATCAACAGTCAGAAGAACCTGGAATGGACTCTCTTAATGAGGCTTCAGAGGCTTTGCAAGATGCCACTTGACCCCATCCTAGTCTCTGGTACTGCGGCAGTGTTGATCATGTATTAGCTCAGAATCTGGCAATGAAGAAAACACTTGGTAACACTGCCCAGTTAGTGAATGATGAAAATGCATTACATGTTCCGTCAAAGCTCCATAAAAAAGAAAAATATATGAATCATGAGGAGAAAAAGTCAGTGCATCCGATCATTACATTCCAGTTTGTTCCCAGATTTTGTTTTTCTAAAGTAGCATTTTATCTTTTCACTTCTTCCCTAGCTTATGGGATAACGTTGGGGCTATGAAACTAATGGGACACCCACAACTTCTTTTAATATCCCCCTTCTTCCAGAGTTTCCACTCTACAAACTTCCCTGATAAAGCTTGGGAATCCTCTGGTGACAGATTAGCCCAGAATTAACTGTAAAATATTTGTCACATTCAGATCATTAAAATGGCTTCTTTCCAGTGTGAATCCTCTGGTGTGTGATAAGATGTGAATTCTGTGTAAAAGCTTTGCCACATTCAGAACACTGATACCGCTTTTCTCCAGTGTGAACTCTCTGGTGTATGGTAAGCTCTGCCTTGGTTGTAAAAGCTTTGCCACATTCAGAACACTGATATGGTTTCTCTCCAGTATGAACTCTCTGGTGTATGATAACATGTGACTTCCGTGTAAAAGCTTTGCCACATTCAGAACACTGATATGGTTTCTCTCCAGTGTGAACCCTCTGGTGTTTGATAACATCTGACTTCTGTGTAAAAGCTTTGCCACATTCAGAACACTGATATGGTTTCTCTCCAGTGTGAACCCTCTGGTGTATGATAAGTTTTGACTTTTTTGTAAAAGTTTTGTCACATTCAGAACATTGAAATGGTTTCTCATTATTGTGAACCTTCTGGTGTGTGATACATTTTGCCTCCATTGTAAAACCTTTGTCACGTTCCAAACAAGAAATATCTTCTGAAATGACTTCTTTTATGTATACATGGGTTGGACTTTACTATAAAGCCATTGTCACGTGCAGAACACTGAAATGACTTTTCTCCTGTTGTCCTCTGAGGCTGGATCAATGTTGAAGAGGATCCAATACATTTATGATATTTAGAACATAGATATGTCTTGAGTCCTTTGTGAATCCTCCAGTGAACTGCAATAAAAACTTTCAGTCACTTATAACACCCATATGGATCGATTCCCATGTGACTTTGTATTATTGAGGGACCAGCAAGACCATAAACTTGGTTCCTCAGTCCACCTGTACAGAGAAAAATAAAAGTCAAAATTCTTTATTATTAACTGCTTCCCGCTCAGCCTATTGTAATATGACGGCCAGAAAGGAGCCATATTGTTCTGGGAGAACAGATCTTGTGCGGTTCTGCAGGACCAATCTCTGGCGCAGTCTGTCACCCGCTATGTCCAGTGGATAACTGATCAGTGTAGAGGCCCACTACCGGTACCATGTGATCGCTGTGACCAATCACAATAGATAACATGACAATTGTGAACAATGATAGGCTTTTATTCATGACAGTTATTGTGTGGTTGGTCACAGTGATCACATGGTACAGACAGGGCCAATCACAACAATATACACTGAATGAATTTCATTCAGTAAAAGGCTTGCTTATAGCAATGAAATTCACTGCTATAAACAATCATAGTGTGTAAAAAAAAAAGAAATGATTACCTCCCCAGAGTAGTACAGTGTTAGTATAGTACACAGTTACACAGTTAGTAAGGTTAAATAAAGACACCAGTCCATCCAGTTTAACCTGAGTAAGTATGGGTGCATGTCTACAATTATCCCTATCCCTGTACATTGTGTCTCATTAAGATGCTCATCTATTATATTATTATTTAAGGTACCCATATACCGCCGTCAATTTACACAGTGCTCCACACATCGCACACTCACATCGGTCCCTACCCTCAAGGAGCCCACAATCCAAGGTCCCCAACTCACATTCATATACTAGGGCCAATTTTGGACAGAAGCCAATTAACCTACCAGCATGTCTTTGGAGTGTGGGAGGAAACCGGAGTACCCGGAGGAAACCCACGCAGGCACAGGGAGAAGATGCAAACTCCAGGCAGGTAGTGTCGTGGTTGGGATTTAGACCAGTGACCCTTTTTTACTGCTCGGCGAGAGTGCTACCCACTACACCACTGTGCCGCCTATAACACTAGTAGTGGTAACACTATATTGCTTTGGTCACAGTATGTATGTAGAAAAAAATTTTTTTTAAATTTTTTAAAAATACTTTTTGGCTTTTTTTTCTTTTACATATTGTCACCAGTCAGTGTCCCTGCTCACCTCCACACCAGTTATATGAGGACTCTGTACTGTACTGGGGACAGGATGTAAACAATAAAAAAATCCAAAATAAACAAAAAAAATTATTTCTTCATAATACCCACCATGCCTCTTACTAAATACCTTGGAATATCTACTTTCCAAAAAAGGGTCATTTTGGGGATATTTTTACTGTCCTGGTATTGTCGGGCCTCAAGAATTGAGATTGCCCCTCAGTACATCAGGATTGATCGATCTTCAGATATTTATCCCATAGTTTATGGGAGGTGAAGAAGGTGAAGATGTTAAAGATAAGGGTTTTCAGGGATTACCTAAAGACAGAGTAAAAGATAGTCAGACAGATTGAGGTAGAGAGTTCCAGAGGATGGGAGAGGCTCTGAAGAAGTCCTGGAGGTGACCATAGGAGGAGGTTACATGGGAGTTAGAGAGAAGGAGGTCATGTGAGGAATGAAGAGAATGGTTTGGTTGGTATTTTGGGACAAGGTTGGTGATGTAGCTGGGGGAAGAGTTGTGGAGGGCTTTGTAAGATGTTGTTAGTATTTTGAATTTGTAATAGGTAAGGGATTGTCAAACAAAAGAGTTCCCCTGGCATGATTGCACCTCTAACAGGTAAAAATTTAACTGGGGAAAATTTTGTGTGAAAGCGAGGACTGTATACCATCTGGTCAAATGTTTATATCCGGACTCCTGGACAGTGCTGGAAAAGGAGGATTTGTGAGCAAAGAATAGGATATGATCTCTTTCTGTCTGGGTGAACGTGTGACCCAAATCTCTTCCCATGTCAGAAGGATTGGAGTTATGAAATCTTCATTTTGATTGGTAAGGAAGTGATGATATGGAAATTGTGTGACCTGTCGGCTGACTTCATCTTTATTCAGACATCATGCAGAATGCATTGTCACCTGACCTGGCTGTAACGCTCATTAATAATTGTCTCCACTTGCCAAACACAATATGTATATTTACACGTTGCGGTTTTGAAGTGGTTTTCAGGGGTTATGGCTGAAGCAAGCAATTCTGTTTCTCACAAAAAGTGATCCGAGCAGCTAATTAGCCACTGGATCGCCTTTAGAAGCAGCCAAAGAGGTTGTCCCTCCTCCCGCTGCTCGCCAGGGTTTCTCGGGCTTACTGTACTTACCGGTTTTCAGGCTTTTTGGTATTAAAGTAGTGAGATTATAGTTCCAGTATTTCTCTTTACATAGTAAAACCTTATTGAAGTCTCCTCTCCTAAGGGATACATTTAGGGAAAAGATCCCCTTCACTTTCAGGGCATCTGTTTTTTTTCCCCACATGAATTTTCCTAATATGTTGTGCTAAGAGATTCTCTTTTTCTTTCTCATCTTTTCTAGGAGGTCCATTGATGTCCCTCAGATGTTCACATTTACGGATTTTTAATTCTCGCTTTGTTTTCCCTATATAGAATTTTTTACATGGACATTCCAACATGTAGATCACTTTGCTTGTAGAGCAATTAACAAATCTTTTCATTTTAAATGTTTTGGATCGATCTGAATCAGTGAATATCTGAGGAACATGTGAGGTACATTGAATGAAAGTACAAATGAGTGTATTAGTAGCTAGGTAACAGGAAGTGATGACTTTCGGCCTTCACAGTCAGTTTTCTACTGAGCATGCGGGAGCCGCTCTGCACCTTGTGAATGGTCCTGTAGTCTTCTGGGACATGTAATGTGTCCCAGAAGACTGCGGGGGAAGGGAGAGGGGGATGAACTTCCAGCTCAGACTGCGGTGATCTGAGCCGAAAGTGAGTGGGTACCCGTCAAAACCAGGTACCAGCTCCCCCCTCTCTCAAAAAAAGTGCCAAATGTGTCAGTGGAGGGGGGAGGATGAATACAAGTGTAATTTCCCCTTTTGGTTGGAGGTCCGCTTTAAGCATGGTTGTGATAACCAAATTTTCAATGCCTCTGTCTCTCAGAAATTGGGTTTCAGCAGCCAATCCATCAAAGCCAGTGACCGAGAAGCTGGGTGAAAAAATCAAAGTTTTAGATAACAGATCTTGGCCGTCCGGTGGAGGTCACAGAGCACCGGCTGACAGATAAATGAGGTCAGTGTACCCCACTCTACAAGTTCAGTCCTAATCTATGACAATGACTGGAATGCTTTTATCCATTAAAGACGAGCTCCAGATTTTCATACACTTTACATATTTTGGGCCAAGCTGGTCCAATCACACTATGTCCCTCACCAACATGTGAGGCCGCTGGATGTACAGTATAAGCTGTATATGGCTGAGTCTACATACAGTATACAGCACTGTGTTCCGGGTTCAAGCCGAAACTTCCTGTCTCATACCTGGAACACAGTAGAGTCTGATTGGTGCTCAGCCATTCAGAGATAGTGATGTAAAAACTCATCACACTCTGCATTTCTGGAGCTTTTTCGGGGCAATTGTTGCACATTTTCAAACAAACGAGCTGCTCTATGCATGATTATCAAAAATGCTCCAAAACGCCCCAAAAACCCCACATGTGGTAATGTGAGTTCTCGCTATGCAGAAATGTGAATACGGCTTGACAGCTGAGTGACTCCATCCACTCCCTCCTATGTACTTATATAAAGCTGGCCATACACTATGCAATCTGATTGTACAATGTGCTTTAGATGTACCATCAGATTGTATAGTGTATGGTGATCATTACAGAACCCAAGACACACCTCTCCTAAATTCAATATTACAGCTCTATCCACATCGGCTGTTATCTGATCGCTCAGCTCCTGCACGCTCTGCCAAATGAATGATCTATAGCTGTTTATTTAGTGAGAACGGTGATCAGTGATTGCATAGGAAAAATGTGCAGCTGATGAGATGGGTGGAAAGGGGGAGGGTAGATGATGCAGGGTGTGTCACATCCCAAGGTGTGTCCAGGAAGTAATGGAGAAGTGATCATACAGCCAGCTGGACACTGAGGTAAGGGGGGTGTAAGATAAATAGAAAGAAGTACATTAATTGTATATTGGTACATGGGGGGGCTGTGATTCAGGGGGGGACTTATCCTTTAAGTCAGCAATGTGAGGGGGTGCAGTATTTGGGGTGCACAGTGTTTAAAGATTTGTGAGGGGGCGGGGTGAAAGGATGCAGTGAGGTGCTGGTCCAATCCCACTATGTCCCTCACCAACATGTGAGGCCGCTGGATGTGTGGTATAAGCTGTATATGGCTGAGTCTACATACAGTATACAGCACTGTGTTCCGGGTTCAAGCCGAAACTTCCTGTCTCATACCTGGAACACAGTAGAGTCTATCTGATTGGTGCTCAGCCATTCAGAGATAGTGATGTAAAAACTCATCACACTCTGCATTTCTGGAGCTTTTTCGGGGCAATTGTTGCACATTTTCAAACAAACAAGCTGCTCTATCCATGATTAGCAAAAATGCTCCAAAACGCCCCAAAAACCCCACATGTGGTAATGTGAGTTCCCGCTATGCAGAAATGTGAATACGGCTTGACAGCTGAGTGACTCCATCCACTCCCTCCTATGTACTTATATAAAGCTGGCCATACACTATGCAATCTGATTGTACAATGTGCTTTAGATGTACCATCAGATTGTATAGTGTATGGTGATCATTACAGAACCCAAGACACACCTCTCCTGATTTCAATATTACAGCTCTATCCACATCGGCTGTTATCTGATCGCTCAGCTCCTGCACACTCTGCCAAATGAATGATCTATAGCTGTTTATTTAGTGAGAACGGTGATCAGTGATTGCATAGGAAAAATGTGCAGCTGATGAGGTGGGTGGAAGGGGGGAGGGTAGACGATGCAGGGTGTGTCACATCCCAAGGTGTGTCCAGGAAGTAATGGAGAAGTGATTATACAGCCAGCTGGACACTGAGGTAAGGGGGGTGTAAGATAAATAGAAAGAAGTACATTAATTGTATATTGGTACATGGGGGGGGCTGTGATTCAGGGGGGGACTTATCCTTTAAGTCAGCAATGTGAGGGGGTGCAGTATTTGGGGTGCACAGTGTTTAAAGATTTGTGAGGGGGCGGGGTGAAAGGATGCAGTGAGGTGCTGGGAAAATAAAGACCACTCTTGGACAGATTGTCACCAACAACTGCCTGGTGAGGTCTAATGACCACAAAGCTACAAGATAAAATGTAAAGTGTCCCAGAAGGGGGCGCTCTGTCGGGGGGGGGACAGAGAATATCGATCTGGAGATCTGACCTCGGGACCATGGAGGGAACAGTAATGGGAGGTGTACTGTAGATCTGCTTCATTGCCGGGTTCACTTCCATTACCACCAACAAGTGATCTTCCATATACCAGCAAAGACAAGTGTGACCCCCAAATCTCATCAAGTCATCTTACATGAGAACATGTCCCCCCCATCCCCCATCCTGTGTCAGGGTGCAGGGGGTGCAGAGGGGGGATTTAGTAAGTGGAAATAGGCTGTTCAAAGAAATTTCCCCCCAGAGATTAGTGAATGTGGTGAAATGTCACTTTGTAATGAATATCCAATCACGTGCACATAAATAAAAACATGGAATGTTACTTACACTTGATTGGATGATGGAAGTCAGCAGAGCTCCGCCTCCTTCACTGACCCCTTGTCTACCAATGTACATTCTTTATCCTTCTGGTATTCAAGAGGTTAATAGAGAAATGAGCTTTGTATTATTCTCAGCCAGTGATTGGCCATCATGTAGAAGTGATCGGGGCAGCTGGAGAACCGGCCAATCACAATACAGGGAATGTGCCGCCCCTCCCCCCTGCTGGCGCCCCCTGATGTTCCCTGCCGTGTTTCCTCTGGGAGGTCCAAGATGGTGGAACATCGATAAACCACTATAGATTGTTATGTAGGAGGAGCTTGGAGAACATCCCATCCCCCGATATCCTCTGCCATGAATGACCCCAGAAATGACAAGAATTGTGTCACCTCCGGGGTCACCGCTGTCATTCCCGACTACTGTAGCTGGCCTGTCATGTACAACACAATATATAGAGTAGAGAGGTCAGCACTATTGTAGTGTGCAACACAATATATAGAGTAGAGAGGTCAGCACTATTGTAATGTACAACACAATATATAGAGTAGAGAGGTCAGCACTATTGTAATGTACAACACAATATATAGAGTAGAGAGGTCAGCACTATTGTAATGTACAAACACAATATATAGAGTAGAGGGGTCAGCACTATTGTAATGTACAAACACAATATATAGAGTAGAGAGGTCAGCACTATTGTAATGTATAACACAATATATAGAGTAGAGAGGTCAGCACTATTGTAATGTACAACACAATATATAGAGTAGAGAGGTCAGCACTATTGTAATGTACAACACAATATATAGAGTAGAGGGGTCAGCACTATTGTAATGTACAACACAATATATAGAGTAGAGGGGTCAGCACTATTGTAATGTACAACACAATATATAGAGTAGAGAGGTCAGCACTATTGTAATGTACAACACAATATATAGAGTAGAGGGGTCAGCACTATTGTAATGTACAACACAATATATAGAGTAGAGCGGTCAGCACAATATTATAGTCATAGTGCCCCTTATACTGCTGGTCAGGGGGGACAAATGATTTGGGTCTGTGGTCAGCAGGATGAAAACAATGTTCAGCCATAGTGGTCAGTGGGAGGAGAAATGTCCTCTATGTGTTGTTACAGACTATGGTATCGGGGTACAGGGATGTGGGGGGTCAGACAACACACGGGGGATCACCTTCTGTTGTATATCCACAGAAATCACCCAGCACACTGGCAGATTGTCAGGAGAACCCCAAGTTCCCAGCCCAGACAGGGGTAACAGCTGTATAACAGCACACACACTCTATTATCCCACCACTGCCACACACATGACAAGGATGGAAGACCACGGGAACTAGAAAACCAGGAGAGGACCTTGTATGGTGGAGGAGGGAAGGAAAGGGAGATTATTGTGATAGACTTGGCACAGCATGCAATACCCCTGACCACCGCTAGAGGGAGACTCCACCCATATCTAGCTGGCTGACCACACACAGGCAGATACAAATCTTACATACAATCTGGTGCACTATGAGGGTTGGGGATCAGTCTAGTAATCAGCACACACTTCTGGGGTTCCTCAGGCTCCCCTACAAGCTAAAAATCTTGTGTTACTCCCTCTTACCACTATCCATGTACACCCCACACCAGACACACAACATGGGGCAGTGAGGGGGCAGGGGGGCAGTTGGGGGGGTAGATGGGGATGTCGAGGGAAAAGTGGTCAGTAGGGGGATGGGAGTGGTGGTCAGTGGGAGATGAATACCTGGCTGATGGTGTCCTGGTCTGCAGGTTGATGTGGAGCTCCTCTGATTAGTCTTCTATGGTTGAGGTCCTCTCGGATGGTCCCTCTTGGCTCCTCTGATGAGTCTTCTTTGTTTGGGGTCCTCTCGGATGGTCACTCCGAGTGTCCACAATTAGGATAAAGTTCTCCTCTGTGTCCCTGATGGAAGATGGAGGTTTCTTGTCCTGGCTGAGAGGTGTGAGGGACGTTCTTTGTCTGCACTATGGATCTGGGAAGACTCAATCACATTGTGAGCCAGCTTCCTCACAGATGCCCCGGGGCCACACTGACTAAAAACACAGTGTGGGGGAGGGGGTTCACAAAAGAGGACCCCTCCCTCCATTCTCTGGGATGACACAATAGAATCTGAAGCTAAAATCTCCAAAACGCCTGAAGCTCAAACAAGTTCTGGAACTTTTTTTTTTTTTTTTTTTTTTTTTTTAGGCAGATTACAGGCGTTTTTCTACTTTTTTTTTACATTGGTGACCTTTTGACCTGTACAAAAGTGCAGCAAACTTGCGCGACTTTCTGCCTATAAAACACTACGCTCAGGTGTGAATGGGGGCTCAGGTGTGAATGGGGGCTCAGGTGTGAATGGGGCCTAAAATGGATGAGTTGCAGATCGCTACATGCAGTTTGGTTAAAGAGTGCCGTCTGTTGATAATAACTGAAAGGTGGCTTCATCCTCTTGTAGAGGACACTATTACACACATATCTGGCCGCACTTTCTATCGCCAGGTTAGAAACAGCAATTCAGGGAGAGCAAAGGAGGCGGCCTTTGTATTTATGTTTTAAATGAGTGGTGCTCTGATAGTAAACTCGAGGACACTTATTGTTGGCCAGATTTGGAATTGCTGCTGGTGGTGAAGTGTAGACCTTTTTATTTACCCAGAGAATTTACAGTGGTGATCATTATTGCGGCAGTGGTGGAATTATAGGGGTCGCTGAGGTTGCCATGGTGCCCGGGCCCCATGCTGCAGGGGGCCCTTGAGGGTCCCCTGTATATCTCGTTAGGAGCGGGGCGGCTGAGACCGAGCTCCCCGATCGTCGGCCAAACTGTAATCTGCACTGTGCGGGGAGCTCGTCACACCGATCTAAAGTGAAAGCAGTGTGTGCTGTGCTCGTTGTCTCCCCCTACAGTGCAGTACCCGGCAGGAAGAGGGAAGGTAAAGCACTGCCATTTTTTGAAAAGGCTTTCTGTATGTGTGTGCATGTATGTGTGTATGGAAGGTGTGGATCCAGAAGGAGTGATGATGAAGTAGAAATCTCTCTCTGTCTCCTCCTCTATGGGGATCAGGAATGTCATCAATGATCATGTCACCGAGTTTGTGGATTGGATGATTTGCCCCCACACACTGATCAGTGATCGGGTTGTCTAACAGATCACATTGAGGCCGGGGGGGAGGGGGGGTTGGGTTATACATTGTACACATTTACTAATATATGTGTAAGTTGCAGCGGACACGTCACCCCTCCCCCCACTATTATCTGCACCCCTAACTCTATCATTGTATTGCAGGCTGGCTGGGAAGTGATCTGGGAAGTTTTGTTGTATTTTGAAGCTTTATAATCCTTCCCAGGATATGAGATTAGAGATAATGATGAATGACGGGCCGGGAATTATTATCAGTCTGATGATTGCAGTAATATCTCACATGTGCGGTGCGATCTCCATCTACATACGTGTGCCCGACCCGTGTGTGCCCCTTTACTTTTAGATTGCTTTTATTTTTTTTACACTTTATTTTTTTTTGTTTCAATTTATTGCTCTCACAAGGGGAGAACAATACTTCTCATGAAAGCTTTGGGCATCTTTATGTCTCCCCAACCCCTCATAGGAGGAAATGAAGGTCATTATAATGATCCGTGTGTGGGGGGGGAGGGGAGAGGTAGGAGATCTAACAGAGTGCAGACACTCTATCTTTTCTAATATTATAGGATAGAACAATTGCAGTACCGGGGGGAGGGGATATGTGCTGGAATGGGGGAGGAGTGATATGATAGGATGGGGGAGGGGTTATATGATAAGATGGAGTGTGATGTTTCTCTCTCGGGATGTTCTGTATGAAAAGTTCTCCATCATCTGATTGTGTTTTACATATTTCCTGTACTGCCCCCCCCCCATGGTTCCATTCTCCCCTCCCCCATTAAAAGTGTCCCCCCTGTACTCCCCTCCATGGTCCCCCATATTACCCAATCTCTCCGTAAGTTTTTCCTTCAACTTCTTGTCTGTCTCTGACAGCAGCACCATAGAGGAGGGGGAGGGGTGTCCTCAATTTTCTTGTAGATCAGAGAGGGGGAGGGGGTGTCCTCCATTTTCTTGTAGATCAGAGAGGGGGAGGGGGTGTCCTCCATTTTCTTGTAGATCAGAGAGGGGAGGTGTTGTCCTCCATTTTCTTGTAGATCAGAGAGGGGGAGGGGTGTCCTCCATTTTCTTGTAGATCAAAGAGGGGAGGGGGTGTCCTCCATTTTCTTGTAGATCAGAGAGGGGGAGGGGGTGTCCTCCATTTTCTTGTAGATCAGAGAGGGGGAGGGGATGTCCTCCATTTTCTTGTAGCTCAGGGATTCAATCTTCCTGTAATGACACGATGACTTCTTATTGTTTAGAAGAAATGTGTCCATTAATGAAGAGCTTCCTCCTTTATATACAATGTATCCATGGGGGAGGGGGAGTCCTGTGTCATCAGCCTCGCCCAATGTATCCGCCCACTTCCCCTCCTAACTCAGATTTACCCTTTCACTGCTGGAATTCTCCTATTCCTGATGTATTTCCCATGAACATGTAACTCCGCCCACACATGATCTATTATGGGACAATAAAACGATGGCGGTGTGATTTATGACGTCTCTCGGTATTTGTAGATCTGTTTATCACCCCGATATTTCCAGTAATACATGAAATGGATTGTAGTGCCCCCCGACACCATCCCATTCCTCATACAATGTAACCACCAGACTGTCTCCAGTAACTACATCCTAAATATAGAACCATTTATCCAACTGTCCATCCAGAGCCTCTGGTTTATAGACCAGATACATCCTAAATATAGAACCATTTATCCAACTGTCCATCCAGAGCCTCTGGTTTATAGACCAGATACATCCTAAATATAGAACCATTTATCCAACTGTCCATTCAGAGTCTCTGGTTTATAGACCGGATACATCCTAAATATAGAACCATTTATCCAACTGTCCATCCAGAGCCTCTGGTTTATAGACCAGATACATCCTAAATATAGAACCATTTATCCAACTGTCCATTCAGAGTCTCTGGTTTATAGACTGGATACATCCTAAATATAGAACCATTTATCCAGTTATCCAGCTAAATACGGACTTAGGGCTGCACATAGGCATTAGAGCATCCCCACTGAGGTTGGAGCGACCCATAGATGTTCCAGCACCCCATAAACATTAGAGCACCCCATGGATGCTAGAGTGACCAATAGATGTCAGAGCACCCCATAGACAAAGCAAAGGTTAGAGTGTTCCATGGACATTAGAGCAACCCATGGAGATTAGAGCTCCCCATAGATATTAGAGCACCCCAGGGATGCTCGAGTGACCCATACACATTAGAGCATCCCATAGACAATGCAACCCATGGAGGTTAGAGTGCCCCATAACCTTTGGAGCACTCCATGGATGCTACAGTAACCCAATAGACAGATTACCCCATGGATATTAGAGCACTCCATAGACACACCGCATGAAGGTTAGAATGTCCCATAGGCAGAGTACCCCATGAATATTAGAGAGACCTATGAAGTATAGAGTGCCCCAATAAACTGAGTAACCTATGGATATTAGAGCGACCCAAGGAGGTTGGATCACCATGTAGGGTTGCCACCTATCTGTGGGATTCAGCCAAACAGTCTAAGTTTTGACGTATATGTGTCTGGGTTTCAGTCCGCGTGAAACCCGGATACATTATTCAGATTGAACTGTGGCTCCCCAAGTAACAGAGATAGTCACACACAAATCTGTTGAATAAATAATAATAGTTCTGCGCTTAGGACTAAAAGGAAAAAAAGGAGAACTGCAGCCCCCCTATATGGTAATTTCACCAAGTGAAATACAGATCAGCAAATGTCTTAGGAAAAGGGGAATTGGCCCTGTTCTACTAAATGTGCATAGAATGTAATTCATAGAAAACATATATACAACACAAATATGACACAATTGTATGTGAGTATATCCAATGTGCACATTTAGTAGAACAGCGCCAATTCCCCTTTTCCTAAGACATTTACACACAAATCTGTTGTCATCTGTTAACTCAATTTGGCCACACCCACTGTTCGCCTTGTCATGTGTAGCGCACCACATTACTACTCTCCCTGGGGCACCCAAAGGTGTTTAAGGTCTTTTGTAATCCTATAGGGTATACTACAAACAAAATTGCTGTGCGCCACTAAAGTGTTCAGGTTTGGCATGTAGAGAAGGTGGCAACCCTAGTGTGCACTCAGGAACAGCGATGTTCATACTCTGCTACCCTTACAGCAAGAGGAAGTTCTCTCTCTAAGCCCTGAAGAAAAACTGCTCCTTTCTTCTCCTGTTCGGAGTGTATATCTGTGAGCTGAAGTCCATTACTCCTTCTACTCCTATTCAAGGTCCTCTTCCCAGACTACATTTCCCAGAATTCAGTGCAGCCTGCATCAAAGTTTCTCAAATCCTTCATACCCAATGGTTTCCTCTACTGGATGGATGCTGAATGGCACTGAAGCCAGCATAAGAGTCTTGTATAGGCATACAAAGCAGCTGCAGCACAGTGTCTAAATGACTGTGTCAGAGCAACTCCAAGACTGCAGCTTTTGTAGGATGTTCCTAGTCTACAGTGGTCAGGACTGATCAAAAGTGGTCCATGGAAGGAAAACTGGCAAACCCCCAACAGGGTCATGGGCAGCCAAAGCTCATTGATGGAGAAGGGCAGCCAAGGCTCATTGATGGACTGGGGTTGTGAGGTCTGGCCAGTGGCATCACTAGGGTTAGCGTCACCTGGTGCAGTAAAATGTGGTGTTACCACCCACCTGGCACTAAGTAGGCTAGTGCGTCGGTGCGGCTCTCCCTCCCCTTAACCTGCTACAATGGATGGAGTCAGGATGGTATTGGGGGGATGGAGCTGGAGAATGCATGGAGATAGGATGGGATCAGAAGAATGGATGGAGCTGGGAGGGGATGGGGGGAATAGATGGAGCTAGGATGGGGATGGTGTGGTGGATGGAGCCCGGAAGGGGTTGGGGTGGTGGATGGAGCTGGGTTTGGATGGTGGGGTGGGTGGAGCCAGGATGGGATCAAGGGTGGATGAATCTGGGATGGGATCGGGGGGATTAATGAAGCCGGGATGGGATGGGGGGGTGGAAGGAGCTGGGATGGGATCGGAGGGATTAATAAAGCTGGGATTTTATGGGGGTGGATGGAGCTGGGTTGAGAACAAGGGGATGGATGGAGCCGGGATGAGATCTTGGGTTTGGGGGGAGGGGTTAGAGGATATGTGCTAGGGGGTGCTTTGGGAGGGGTGAGGAATTGTGCTGGGGGTTTTGAACTTCAAATCTGCCCCCCCCTTCTACTTCTAGTACAAATCACTCCTAGCAGCATAGATGTTAACTGGCAATGCCCCCCCCATTCACCATTTCCCCCTCCTCTGCAATGCCCCTGTTTTGATATAACCCAGCCCCGGTCAGGTGTGGTAGAACGGTGTCCCTCTTCCTCTGCTCTTCCTCCCAGCATGTGTACATAAAATATCAGAGCCAAGGAAGCAGCTATAGTCCAGTGTGCAGTGAGTGCAGCCAGCATGGAGAGAAATATGAATGCGGTGTGTGGGAGGGTCAGACCCCGGGCACCCTGTCTGTCTCTGCCTCACTCCCTCCTCCCCCACTTTTGCTGCACATCGTGTGGAGCTGAGGAGATCCCAGAAGGGAAGGAGGGAGCCGCAGTGCCGGTGCCAGTCCGAGGCTGGTGTCACCCTCTGGTGAGTGTCACCCGGGGTCTGGCCTGTGTAATCAGATCCAATAGAAGAGCTTCTGGAGCTCAAATTGCTGTAGTAGTGAATGCTGGTTCTGATAGAAAGGTGTTAAAAAAAAAAAAAACGCCTTACAAATTGTCTCTGGCGAGAGTCTACAGGTAGCTGCCCAGGAGGTTGAAACACTTCTTATGGAGTGCGTTGTTATTGCCTCTGGAAGGGCCAACCCCCTATACACCAAGGAGATCACTTTCACAAGCCAAGAAGAAATCGCTCTACTCAAAGCTCTAGCCTCCTCTGGGAATCACAGATGGAATATCCGATGACCTGAAGTGCGAGGTAGCATCGATTTAAGTCATCAGAATCCCCCCCTACATCCAAAGCACTAACTTCTCATCCATCTTCCAGAAGAAAAGTAGGCAGCATGATTTCTTGACTTGGATTAGATTCTTGAGACCAGTTTGGGAAAGCCCATCATTGGGAGCAAAACAGCTGTCCACCAGATAGGACATACAGGGTTCTTTACACCCTAGAGTCATTACCTCAGAAACCCTCCTGGCTGAAGCTATCACTACCAGGAAAGCCATCTTTACCATCAAGTCCCATAGCGATACCTCCCCTGGGATTTTGGAAACAAACAGGTAGTTGAGTACTACTGTGAGGTCCCATGTAGGATACTGTACATGGGGGTTCTGGGAGGCTTTCGTTTTACTACGGACTTAAAGAATTAAAGAATCAGTCTATCAGAGGCCCACTGAGTCCCGTTAAAGGCTGAGATAGTGGAGATGTGCCCTTTGAGCATGCTTATGCACAGGCCCATATCAAGACCTTCCATGTAGATAAAATCAGCAACCAGGTGAGAATGAATAAAATGTCTCCATGTCGAGACCTCTTTGAAGAAAACCGAGGGGATGACAGACTCAAGACTTCCCTGGAGAAAACTTCTCAGAAGTAGCGTATTCTTGGAATTTTAGCCAGACCTTGTTGTAGACCATTTTGTTTGTGATGCTCTTCTGTGCTCTCATGAGAGTATTTACCACTCTCAAAGAGGAGCTTAAATCTGTGAATCCAGGTCACTAACCAGATCTTCTCTGGATCCTGGATGGAGAACTGGACCCTGTGACAGAAGATAAGTAAGGGTATGGGTATGGGTAAGGGCAGAGGTGGCTGTATGCTCAGATGCAGCAGGCACGGATAGCGGGGGTGCTTGGGCTGGTCCAGGACAACTGCCAGTATCTTAATATTTCCATGCATCATCTTGGTCAGAAAGGGCAAGATAAGAGGTACTGGGGGGAAAGCGTAAGCCTTCTGGAAGGTCCACTTCTTCAAAGCGTCCACTTAGGCAGCTTGATGATGATGATGTCTCTAACAAAATTTTGATAATATTTTCATCATCTGGAGATGCAAAAAGGTCCACCTCTGGGAGAAAGGACCAATCCACCAACTGTTGAAACACCTGTCGGAAGAGCAACCACTCTTTGTTGTCTATTGATTACCTCATAGATAGTCCACCTTGATGCTGACCCGGCTTGGTTCTTATACTACTGACAGGAGGAGAAGGTTCTTCTTGGGCCCAATTCATTATGGGCTTTACTTTCCTTAAGAAAGACTCTGCATGCCCCCCTGCTTCTTGGTGAAGGCCACCACCATGACATTGTCCATCCTTAGGAGCACTGATCCACTCCTCATCTTAGGACTGAATGCAAGGCCTGATGTGCCGTCCACCCTCTAGTTTGTTGGAGGAAGTTCATTTCACCAAATGGGCCCACTGGCCCTGAGCCCAATGACCTATGAAGGTGGCACCCTAGCCTGTCTTGCTGGTTTCCAAGGTCACTACTAACCAGGTTACCAGTGAAGAGAGTGACATTGTATGAGATGTCTGGTCTCCAACCACCACAGAAGACCCTGTCTCAATCCCTGGGGTTGTCAGAATCCTTGAAAATAGCTTCTGGGAGTCCCACTGATATAGTAATTCTTTCTGAAATGAGCTAGAGTACAAATTGGCCCACTCTACCATCTTTATCATCAAAGTCATGGTTCCCAGCAGCTGCAGGCAAATTCTGTCTGGAAGGTCATTGCCTAAACCTACTTCTTTTACATAAGCCAGGATGGAGGGAATTTTTGCTGATGGCAGAGATACCATGTTCTCCCGCATATCCAGCTTTGCCTCCTGGTAAATTAGTGTCTGGACCGGCTCCAATTGACTCTTCTCCTGGGTTATGAGTCCTCCAAACTTTTGCAGAGTCACCACCACTAATTTGTGATGATTCACAAGCTGATTCCTGTCCTGGTCCAACAACAGGATATCATCCAGGTAATGGTGTATAGAAATCAGTGTTTCCTCCACTGGGTGATTAGTGCCAACACTACCTTGGAAAAGACCCTGGTCGAAATTCTTAGCCTGAACGGCAGGCAGATGAATTAATAATGGAGTTGACCTACCGCAAACCTCAAAACTTTTGAAAGTGTGGGGCTATAGGTATGTGAAAGTAGGCATCAATCAGATCGACAGGAGCCAGTCTAAGCCAACGAGCTCCATCATCTCAGTTACTGTATGTGTTATGTAGTCTCACTTCCCTAGTGGCAATGTACTGGTCACATACAGTACTTATTAATGGCAATTTTTGCTATTTCCCCTGGCTGCCTCAGCTCACATTCCAATTATTTTTCTTATTTATTTTGTAATTAAATAATTATATTAAAAAAATTCATATATATTTTAATTTTATTATCCTTTCACCATTATTTTTCTGTTTTAGTTGTTCCCCAACAGATAAGAATAGACAACATGGATTCCCAACTAGGATTGTGCTTTGTCCTTTTAATATGGTCTTTTACACTTATTTTCTTCTTTTGCCTTTTTTGTTTGTTTATCTTTTTTTTCGTGTTTTATACTTTTCAGCTATTTGGACCAGCACCATCTATTGTCTGTTCTCCATACTGCACCCTCTGTATTAATGAGTTCCATTATTTTAGTGATTCTTCTGAGACAATTACAGGAAATACCAGTCTGAGCGTGTATCAAATCTTACATCCTGTCTTTTTTCCTGTTTTCAGCCATTTTAGAGCTGGTTCCAGAATGTTGAACTGCTTCTCGGTCTCCATCTTGAACATACGGCCACTAGCATGGGATCTCTTCCATGTCAGACCAGACCACACAGGTAAGTCAGGTGGTTATCCTATTCCTGGTACAGGGCTCCTGTCCCTGCTATAGACATATCAATCATCTGTGACTGGCTGCTCCTCCTTGTGATTAACCATCTGGGCACATATACAGTATATATGTAGCACCCTGGGGTTTAGTCAGGGAGCTCCTCACAAATTTACCTGCCAGGAGTAGTTATCTTGGTCGATTTGATAGAGATCTATTGATTTCTCCCTAAGTTTGGCCTTGTTGCACTTTTCTCTTCTACCACTAGGTGGCCGGATGCTTGGTGGTACTAGATACGAGAAGGGCAACCCACGGTCAGGTTATGGGTAATCTAAGCCAATGGTCAGGGGTTTTCTTGAATCATTTGGCCTGCTGGAAGCACCTATATATTTGGGTGGAGTCAGGTGATCTATGTTCTGTGCCACCTGTCTGAGTGGACATGCGTTGTACGCCCCGGGCTGCTAGGCTGGAGATTGGGCCTATCCCAGGGGTATCTGGCTGCCAGGCTGTGTGAGGGTCCATCCAGAAGTAAGAGGGCAGCGCAGGGTTTGGATTGCGGCTTGCAAACCAACCAAAAGTGATGGTTCTGCCAGCCGGAGAATCTTTCAAGGTAGATGGGGAGCTGTCGCCACAAAGGGACCAACCACCTTTACCAGGGACCACAGTGAGTAACTGAAGCAAGTCTTGGATTCATATTCTCACTGAACGGGCACGGTGAAGAATCAGGAAACTTCAGGCAGTGATCAAGTCAGGGACCCAACCGACGGAGGAGATGCTTGCAGAGCAGCCTTGTGAGTCAAGCCAGGGACCTCGCCGGTTAGCAGGGATGAAGCTTGAGAAGTATCTGGAGTGCCAAGCTAGGGACCCAGCAGGGAAGCGTGGGTGAGGCTTGAGGGGATACCACCGCAAACCTTGGTGGAGCTCAAGGGATTCAGAATCAGTGAATCAGAGAGTCCAGTGAGAGACCGGGAGCTCAGTGTTGAAGAACTACAAGAGGCAGTTGTAGTGAAGTTGAAAGGACTGTTACGATTGAGTTAGGAACTGTTGAAGACTGTTGCCATAGGAGACAGCATTCTTGCATGTGCAGATGTGGTGCCTTGCTGGGGCTTTTCCCTGCATGGCTGACTTCCTATTGAAGTCTCGGAGTCTGCCAATTGAATCTATAACTACTTAAGGGTGTCCTGGCCCTAACCCTCTTTCCCTCAAAAATACAAAAAGGACTGTCAAGAGAAATAAAACCTCTTTTACATCCAAGAAGTGTCTGGTGCCCAATGACTTTCACCATCTTTGCATCCACTACGAAACACAACCCACTGCATATTGAAGGATGTCAGCTATCTTTGGCCTTGGAGGTCCTCATTAGACTGGACAAGGCCTGAGAACTTGCTACATATATATATGTATGTGGATTATATTGTCACACTTTGTCTCCGTCTTTCAACCTGATAAAGAAGGTCACCACGCTCTGTAAACATTGATGGAACTTTTTTGCCGATCTGGGACTTCATAATCGACTTCTCGGTATTGGTGTTCTCTTTGTTGCTGGATTTTAAGGCTGGGTTTACATATATGCAAATTTGATGCAGGTTTCCCCACATCCAATTCGCACAACAGGCGAGTTTGACTGGCTCTCAATAGAGCCGGTTTACACAGGTCGGGGGCGGCCGCGGGGCGGATTGAAAAAGGGTCCTGTTCATGTTTGGGACTGGTTTAGGTGCTAATCCAGGAAAAAATTCAGACCTGAATCGCACCTGAATTAGTGAACAGACATGGACTTGACCCCCACGCACGAACCCGGCCCCAGCCGCACATATGTGAACTCGGTCTTAATGGGTCTCAGAGTTACTCCTAGAACATTTTAGGCTGCTCTCCAATCATGTTCCTCTGATGTGACTAAAACAGAATAAGGGCAGAAATACCAGGAGAACCCATTGTTTCCTGGCACTCCAAGAATTTAGGTTTATGATGGAGTATAAAAAATAGAAATGTCATCAGAATGCTTATACTCCTTTCTGGCTCTATTGTTTTGGTTCCACTTGTGCTTCTACTTCCTCCGGTTTGAGAGAAGGGGAACTGCACAAGTGGATTTATTGCTCCACATTCCTCTCTTGCAAATACTATCAACCCTGCTGTCATACCCTCTATACTCCTCTCCTGTACATACTACCAGCTGCGGCCCGTCCATAATCTTCATGCGGGAGAGATTGAAGTACATGATTAGAGCCGAGGCTCTAATAAGCGTGTAAAAAGGGCGGGCTAGGGGCGCAGAGCACTGCGCCCTGAGCACACCCACTTGTGTGACAATAACGAATGAATATTTGCTATTGTCACACCGATTCTCCTCCAGGCCATTTAGGAAGTGGGTCCTGAGACCCATAACTGGCCGAAAGGACAGACAATCCTATTGGACACTTCAGAGGAGGTTGGAGGAGACGCTTGGAAGGAGACGTGATGCAGAGGAAAAGGAGATGCAATGGAAGCCACCACCTGCTGCCCGCCTGAGACCTAGATGGGGTAAGTGTTGGGCTGGATGACTGACCGGCCAACCGACTGACCGGGGAGGGGGTTGTTTGCTGCCCACCCCCCAAAAAAAAAAAACACTATCTGCCACAGAATGATACCCATTGTCATGCCCTCCACACTCCTCTCCTTCAGACTGGGACAGAGGCTGATATTGCCCTTGGGTCAAAATGAGCAAGGAGCTGATGTTTCCCTTGGTTCAGACTGGGACAGATGCTTGTGTGTCTCCTTGTTCAGACTGGGCCAGGAGCTGGTGTTTCCAATTGTTAAGACTGAACCAAGAAGTAGTGTTTCTCTTGGTTCAGACTGGACCAGGAGCTGGTGTTTTTCCTTGTTCAGACTGGGCCAGGAGCTGGTGTTTCTCTTGGTTCAGACTGAGCTAGAAATTGGTGTTTGCCTTGGTTAAGACTGGGCTAGGAGCTAGTGTTTTCCCTTGGTTGAGACTTAACCAGAAGCTGGTGTTTTCCTTGGTTCATACTGGGGATAAGAGTTATTTTATCCTTGGCTCAGACTGGGCCAGGAGTTGGTGATTTCTCTTGTTCAGGCTGAGCCAGGAGCTGGTGTTCCCCTTGTTCAGACTGGGCGAGGATTTGATGTTTCCCTTGATTCAGACTGGGCCAGGAGCTGTTATTTTCATTTGGTTCATACTGGGATTGAGACTGATATTACCCTTGGTTCATACAGGCCTAGGAGCTGGTGTTTCCCTTGATTCAGACTGGGCCAGGAGCTGTTATTTGTCCTTTGGTTCATACTGGGATAGAGGCTGATATTACCCTTGCTTCAGACAGGCCCAGGAACTGGTGTTTCTCTTTGATTGAGACTGGACCATGAGCTGGTGTTTCCCTTGGTTCAGACTGGGCAAGAAGCTGGTATTTCCCTTGGTTCAGACTGGGACAGAGACTGATGTTACCCTTGGCTCAGGCTGAGCCAGGAGTTGCTGTTTCCTTTGAATCAGACTGGTCCAGAAGCTGGTGTTTCCCTTGGCTCAGACTGGGCCAGGAGCTGGTATTTCCCTTGGCTCAGACTGGGTCAGGAGCTGGGGTTTCCCTTAATTCAGACTGTGCCAGGAGCTGGGCTTTCCCTTGGATCACACTGGGTCAGGAGCTGGGGTTTCCCTCGATTCAGACCATTGCCAGCAATCAGTGCCTATTAGTGATGCCAGTCAGTGCTGGCTGGTGTTTCTCTTGGTTCAGACTGGGACAGAGACTGATGTTACCCTTGGCTCAGGCTGAGCCAGGAGTTGTTGTTTCCTTTGAATCAGACTGGTCCAGAGCTGTTATTTCCCTTGGTTCAGACTGGGCCCAAAACTGATGTTTCCCTTGGTTTAGACTGGGCCAGGAGCTGGTATTTTTCTTGGTTCATACTGGAATCTAAGCTGATATTATCCTTGGTTCATACTGGGATGGGAGATGGTATTTCTCTTGATTCAAACTGGGCCAGGAGCTGGTATTTCCCTTGGTTCAAACTGGGACAGGAGCTGATGTTTCCCGTGTTTCAGACTGGGCCAGGAGTTCATGTTTCACTTGGTTCAGACTAGGCTGATGTTTGCCTTGGCTTCCCCTCCAGGGAAAGGTGAATAGTGAAGCTCCTGCCATCTCTCCCGGTGCCTTATCCCCCACCGCTGTCTTCCCCAATGCCTTCTCTCCCGCCGCCGTCTTCTTCCTCACTGCCGGTTACCCACTAAAGAAATAAAAAAGCATATGACAACACAATGGAGGAAGATGGCAACAGAAGAAGAGCAGCTTTTTTATTTTTTTAGCATGTAACCGGCCACAAGGAAGAAGGCATCAGGGAAGATGGAGGCACCCACCCCCCCATGTTGAGGGCATGCAGCCTGGTATGGTTCAGGAGGGGGACTCTCGCTCGTACCCTCCTTTCCTGACCTTCTGGGCTGCATGTTCGAGTAAGGGTCTGGTATGGATTTTGGGGGGGACCCCACACCATTTAAAAAAAAAAAAATTCTTCGAAATTGAGCTCTTTGGCATTAACTCCACTCTCCATGTTTGACTATGACCCTATAGAAAATTTCTAGAGGGAGCTGAAACTTCGAGTTGCCAAGAGACAGCTAAGAAACCTTAACCTCCCTGGCGGTATGATTATTTCGGATTTTAGGTGCTGAAAGCGGTACAATTATTTTGCATGGAAATTTGGCGTTTTATATTGTAGGTCTGTAATTCTTAACAATAACACACTTAAATCTGTCCAAACAAGAGTCTAGTAGATATCCCGGGTATGATAAAGTTTGAAACACAAAAACATAAATTATAATATAATAAATTAAAAATAAATAATTAAAAAAAATAAAAATAAATAGTAATAAAATAAATTTCCCCACGATTCACTATCGCTCAATTCTGCAAGTGTTCTAATTTACTATCGCTGTTTTCTAGCTGGTCTAAAGCCACTTTTGATGTAAAGGGACATATTTTGGTTGCTATGGACAATCTCCAGTTTCCAGGCAGAAAGAACAGTATATATATCACATAAAACTGCATGCAGGGCATGGGCCAAAGCACTGGGGACAAAAGGGATGTGAAATAATTTCATACAGTACTGTAATCTGTAAGATTACAGTACTGTATGTGTTATGATTTTTACTTTTTTTAAATTTGCCGCCAGGCTCCCCCCCCGTGCGTCGCGACGCTCGCAGGGAACGGAGCCTGGCACTGAGAGGCTTCGGGCAGAGGACGGAGCCCACGGACACTGCGGGGGACATCGCAGGATCCCGGGGACAAGGTAAGTAAAGCCACACCAGGATCCTGCGATGTAATCCCGAGTGTGGCTCGGGGTTACCGCTAATGGTCCTGAATTTTAACCCCGAGCCACACTCGGGAAAACCGCCAGGGAGGCTACGGATTAAGGTGAAGATCTGTAAAGAAGAGTGGACCAAAATCCCTCCTGAAATGTGACTATGTAACCAACTACAAGAAATGTCTGACCTTTGTGCTTGCCAACAAGGGTTTCTCCACCAACTACTAAGACATGTTTTGCTTAGGGATCAAATACTTATTTTACTCAATGAACTGCAACTTCATTTATAACATTTTGTATCATTTGTTTTTTCTGGATTTTTGGTTGATATTCTGTCTCTATCATATAAAATACAGCTATGATAGAAATTATAGACCCTTCATTTCTTTGTAGGTGGGGAAACTTGCACAATCTGCAGGGGATCACATAATTATTTACCAATGCTCAATGTGTCAGTAATAACTGTACCTATGCGTCAGTAATAGGTAATAAGGAGTTTCTTGTAGTCTTGTGCTCATGGTGCTCTTATATGATGGTAGACAACCTTTCTCCCATTGGATATCAGAAATATCCTTTCCCAAGGCTTTTTTCTGCATGCTCTTAACCACTTGCTGCCCGTCAAATGATGGCTGGGCAGTGCGGTTCACGTTCTGGGTGGACGTCATATGATGGCTTCCCAGAATGGCCACACTCGCGGGCTCGCGGGGGTGTGCAGTGCGGCGATTATGGCCACGCCATTTTGCTAGGACATGGCGTGACCCCAATCTCTGTAAAGAGACATGGCCGTGGCTCTTTAACCATGTCCAATCACAGCCGGTCACATGTAAACACGGAGATGCCGGTAATTGGCTCTCCTCGCTTCACACTGACAGAGTGGGAGGATAGGAGAGCCGATCAGCAGCATCTCCTCACCAGGGACATCTAGGTATGTAATCAGGGCACTGATCATCAGTGCCCTGATTACAATAAAGCCCCCACCAGTGCCAGCAGTGAGTGCCAATAAGTGCCCACCTGTGCCAGCAAAGAGTGCCCACCATTGCCAGCAATCAGTGCCTATTAGTGATCCCAGTCAGTGCTGGCTATCACTGCTGCCCATCAATGCCACCCATCAATGCCCATCAGTGCCGCCTATCAGTGCGAATCATTGCCACATATCAGATCACCCTTTGATGAAGTCACGTGAGCAGTGACGCAACGTGTCAGGGAGGAGTCAGGTGTCGTCACTTCCGGTCGCGGCCGAGACCAGAAGTACTGTGCTCTGTGCTGTTTATCCTGATTTTAAATGTAAAAAACTACTTTGTGGTTAATAAAATTGCATTGAATACTACACTATGAGAATACTCCTTTTTATTACATGCCTCCACCTTACCTGCCTAGCTTGAAGCCTTCCACCAGAGACCCGTCAAGTGCTGTGACGATCGGAGGGGATCGATCGACCGCTGGTTCCCATCTTCTTTCAGACTGCAGGCTCAACTTGACCCATAGCGGTCTTTACTAGAGGTGAGAGGCTGGGGAAATGGGTGGTGCACCACGGATTGCTGACCATTGGAGGAATCTGAAACCGATTATTTTCTGCACATGCACTTTTTGTTCTTTGCACGAACTGTTATATGAAGATTTACTTCATCCACGTTGGAACCTTATTGCACTCATTGGATTATGCACTTTTGTCTATTTTTATAGCGTTTTTTTCACTATTTTGCACTTTATGCAATTTTTTTCATTATATGCAACTTTTTTCACTGTATGCGATTTTTTTTTTTTTTTTTGTGTTTTTCTGTGATTTCTTTCACTTTTATGCACCTTTAGATTACTATTGGACTTATGCACTCCTATTGGATCGTTTTACACTTTATGCAATTTTATTTATTATATGCAACTTTTTTCACTTTATACAATTTTTTTACATTTTTTTTGTTTTGTTTTTTGTGATTTATTTCATCTTTATGCACTTTTAGATTATCATTGGACTTATTCACTCTTATTGGATCCTTTTATCACTTTGATTTTGTTAGTTTATTGATGTCACACTGAAGAATTGTCATTATTTTTATGTTTAATCACATTATTTATGATATTTTCATGCACTTTAGTTAGTGCCACATATATTTTTTAATCATATTGTTTTTTCTGTGTGGGAACACTTTTTTATGTTTGGCGGCTTCTTTCATCTCTTTATTTATAATTGTTTCAGCCCTCTTTGGTTTTGCGCATCAGTTCCCTCCTTCTGTTCAGTGCCCATAAGTGCCGCCTCATCAGTGCCCATCAGTGCCGCCTCCTTATTTACAAAATTTACTGACAGTTCCGCCAGCTGACCATAGAGCGGATCAGAGACCAGAGTGGCTCCAATCATCTCTATGGCCTAAGAAACCGGAAGCTACGAGCATTTCATGACTTAGATTTCGCCGGATGTAAACAGCGCCATTGGGAAATTGGGAAAGCATTTTATCACACCGATCTTGGTGTGGTCAGATGCTTTGAGGGCAGAGGAGAAATCTAGGGTCTAATAGACCCCAATTTTTTCAAAAAAGAGTACCTGTCACTACCTATTGCTATCATAGGGGATATTTACATTCCCTGAGATAACAATAAAAATGATATAAAAAAAAAAAAAAAAATGAAAGGAACAGTTCAACAATAAGATAAAAAAGTAAAACAAAATAATAAAGAAATTAAAAAAAAAAAGCACCCCTATCCCACCCCCCTGCTCTCGCACTAAGGCGAACGCAAGCGTCGGTCTGGCGTTAAATGTAAACAGCAATTGCACCATGCATGTGAGGTATCGCCGTGAAGGTCAGATCGAGGGCAGTAATTTTAGAAGTAGACCTCCTCTGTAAATATAAAGTGGTAACCTGTAAAGGCTTTTAAAGGCTTTTAAAAATGTATGTAGTTTGTCGCCACTGCACGTTTGTGCGCAATTTTAAAGCATGTCATGTTTGGTATCCATGTACTCGACCTAAGATCATCTGTTTTATTCTATCAAACATTTGGGCAATATAGTGTGTTTTAGTGCATTAAAATTTAAAAAAGTGTGTTTTTTCCCCAAAAAATGTGTTTGAAAAATCGCTGCACAAATACTGTGTGAAAAAAAAAAAAAAATGAAACACCCACCATTTTAATCTGTAGGGCCTTTGCTTTAAAAAATATATAATGTTTGGGGGTTCAAAGTAATTTTCTTGCAAAAAAAAAATTTTTTTCATGTAAACAAAAAGTGTCAGAAAGGGCTTTGTCTTCAAGTGGTTAGAAGAGTGAGTGATGTGTGACATAAGCTTCTAAATGTTGTGCATAAAATGCCAGGACAGTTCAAAACCCCCCAAATGACCCCATTTTGGAAAGTAGACACCCCAAGCTATTTGCTGAGAGGCATGTCGAGTCCATGGAATATTTTATATTGTGACACAAGTTGTGGGAAAAAGACAAGTTTTTTATTTTTTGCAGAAAGTTGTCACTAAATGATATATTGCTCAAACATGCCATGGGAATATGTGAAATTACACCCCAAAATACATTCTGTTGCTTCTCCTGAGTACGGGGATACCACGTGTGTGAGACTTTTTGGGAGCCTAACTGCGTACGGGACCTCAAAAACCAAGCACCGCCTTCAGGGTTTCTAATGCCGCGTACACACGAGCGGACTTTACTGCAGACTTTGCCCGGCGGACGGGATTTGGTCGGACATTTCGATCGTGTGTGGGCTCCAGCAGACTTTGTTTTCTCAAAAGTTGGACAGACTTAGATTTGAAACATGTTTTAAATTAATCCATTGAAATCGAGTCCAGTCGAAAAGCCTGCCGTCTGTATGCTAGTTCGACGGACAAAAACCCATGCTAGGGCAGCTATTGGCTACTGGCTATGAACTTTCTTGTTTTAGTCCGGTCGTACGTCATCACGTACCAATTCGACGGACTTTGGTGGATTGTGTGTAGGCAAGTCCGTTCATTCAGAAAGTCCGTCGTAAAGTACTTCGAAAAGTCCGCCGGGCAAAGTCTGCCGTAAAGTCCGCTCGTGCGTACGCGGCATAAGGGTGTAAATTTTTGATTTCCCTCTTCACTGCCTATCACAGTTTCCTAGTTCATGGAATGCCCAGATGGCACAATTCCCCCCAAATGACCCCATTTTGGAAAATAGACACCCCAAGCTATTTGCTGAGAGGTATAGTGAGTATTTTGCAGACCTCACTTTTTGTCACAAAGTTTTGAAAATGGAAAATAGAAAAAAAAAATACATTTTTCTTTTCTTTCTTCATTTTCAAAAACAAACTAGAGCTGCAAAATACTCACCATGCCTCTCAGCAAATAGCTTGGGGTGTCTACTTTCCAAAATGGGGTCATTTGGGGGAGTTTGTGCCACCTGGGCATTCCATGGCCTCCGAAACTGTGATAGGCAGTGAAGAGTGAAATCAAAAATTTACACCCTTAGAAATCCTGAAGGCGGTGATTGGTTTTCGGGGCCCCGTACGCGGCTAGGCTCCAAAAAAGTCCCACACATGTGGTATCCCCATACTCAGGAGAAGCAGCTAAATGTATTTTGGTGTGTAATTCCACATATGCCCATGGCCTGTGTGAGCAAAATATCATTTAGTGACAACTTTGTGCAAAAAAAAATAAAAAATAAAAGTTTGTCATTTTCCCACAACTTGTGGCAAAATATAAACTATTCCATGGACTCAACATGCCTCTCAGCAAATAGCTTGGGGTGTCTATTTTCCAAAATGGGGTCATTTGGGGGGGTTGAGTGCCATCTGGGCATTTTATGGCCTTCAAAACTGTGATAGGTAGTGAAATCAAAAATTTACACCCTTAGAAATCCTGAAGGCGGTGCTTGGTTTTCGGGGGCCCCGTACGCGGCTAGGCTCCCAAAAAGTCCCACACATGTGGTATCCCCATACTCAGGAGAAGCAGCAGAATGTATTTTAGGGTGAAATTCCACATATGCCCATGGCCTGTGAGAGCAATATATCATTTAGTAACAAATTTTGTAAATTTATTTTTCATTTTTTTGTCATTATTCAATCACTTGGGACAAAAAAATAATATTCAATGGGCTTAACATGCCTCTCAGTAATTTCCTTGGGGTGTCTACTTTCCAAAATGGGGTCATTTGGGGGGGGGTTGTACTGCCCTGCCATTTTAGCACCTCAAGAAATGAGATAGGCAGTCATAAACTAAAAGCTGTGTAAATTCCAGAAAATGTACCCTAGTTTGTAGGCACTATAACTTTTGCGCAAACCAATAAATATACGCTTATTGACTTTTTTTTTACCAAAGACATGTGGCCGAATACATTTTGGACTAAATGTATGACTAAAATTTAGTTTATTGGATTTTTTTTATAACAAAAAGTAGAAAATATCAAATTTCCGTTTAAAGCGCAAAAAACAAAAACCGCAGAGGTGATCAAATATCATCAAAAGAAAGCTCTATTTGTGGGAAGAAAAGGACGCACATTTTGTTTGGGTACAGCATTGCATGACCGCGCAATTAGCAGTAAAAGCAACGCAGTGCCAAATTGGAAAAAGTGCTCTGGTCAGGAAGGGGGTAAAACCTTCCAGGGCTGAAGTGGTTAAAGAGGCTTGAAGCCACGTGTATGTTAAAGTCGTTTTTTTATTTTAGTGGCGTTAATACATAAAGTTTCAATTTGTGTGGGAGCCTTAGAGAAAAGAGGTTTACTTTATGATTATTAAGACAATTGCGCAATTGTAAGTATGTCCATTGGGGGGAGGAACTAGCCCCGGTTCACACTGAGCTGCGGGAATGAAGCTGAACGATTTCACTCACCGCATGTCAGTCCCGATTTCGGCCGCAATTTCAGAGACATCTGTGCAGGTTTCTGCACAGATGTCAATATAAATCGCAGATCAAAATTGCAAAAAGTAGTACAGAAACTACTTTTTGAAATTGGTGCAGCGCTGCACCGATTAGGACGGTGCCGTTGACAGCAATCGCCGCCGATTTCACATGTCAAGTCGCATGTAAAAACGCTACGGTGTGAACCAGGGCTAAAAATTCCAGATTGTTTGCTATCGGAGTGAGGGGGGCCAGGAATTCAGGCCAACTTGTAGTTGAGTAAAATTGTGTGTAAATACAAGGGGGTACCAGTAAAGGGGTGGGGCTTTAGTGAAGATGGATACAAAGATTTCTGTATGCACAGTAGAAATGTAAGTGGGAGGGGAAGCATTTTCAATCGCCCAGTCTTTATTCTGAGAGTGACAATGCCAATCAATAACTCTTGTGAGATTTTAGGAGATAGAACTGATATGATGGACTTTAACGGAACCAGTAAGGGACATATGGACAAAAATTATACTTAATGTCTTTATTATAAAAGATAAAGATTATTTTTTACAAACATAAAATCATTAGAAAATGACTTGGATATCAATATTGTTCTGGAAATATTTCTGATTGGGACTCTAAAAACAGAAGATAAAACTTCAGCTGCAGGAAGAGATTCACAGGAGGCAATCACTGTGTGTAAAATGTCCGTTCCGTGCCAAAATGTATTATTACATGTTATTTTATACATAGATAAGAAAGGGGTGGTGTGAGATGTTATTAAAAGCTAACAAATAGAAATATGTTATTAAAAGCTAAGGAATAGAACAATTGCAAGAATAAAACCATGAGAGGGGAGGGGGAGGGGGGAGTAGAGACAGAGAGAGCTTCTAGTAGAAGATGTGTCTGTGTGTTAGGTGAAGGTTACAGAACACATTTCAACAGTGAGAACAAAGTGGAGTCTCTTGTGCTTAAATGAACAATACAGTGAATGTCCATGTCATACGGAGAAGTACACAGGGAGATCTGTGATTATAACTTCCCCCGCCGGCACACCGATTGTTCCCGAGTGCCCCCTGTATCCTTCTCTGGCTCCCCTCTGTGTTCCTCCGTGTGCTCCTCCGGTCCCCCCGTCCTCCTCCAGTCCGCTCCCCCTCCATGCTCTCTCTGGTTCCCCCCAGATCTTTCAGGATGGAGAGGGGACCTTTTCTGATTGGACAGTGTTTACGATGCTTCAGTTTATGAATGGAGCACCCTCCCCATGTTGAAGACATGTGGCCTGGTACAGTTCTGCAGGGGGGGCACTCTCATCCCTCCCCCCCTTTTCTTGCGGCCTGCCAGGTTGCGTGCTCAGATAAGGGACTGTTAAAGATTTGGGGGGGGGCTACGCCATTTTTTAAAATTTTGGCACGGGGTTCCCCTTAAAATCCATACCAGACCTTTAGGGCCTGGTATGGATTTTGGGGGGACCCCTACGCCATTTTATTTAATTTTGGCGCAGGGTTCCCCTTAAAATTCATACCAGACCCAAAAGGACCTGGTAATGGACTGGGGGGGACCCATGCAATTTTTTTTCAATGATTTTTATCTATATTGCCGGGATTCAGGGCTTTATTTCAGCAGGAAGGCGGGGGAACGCAGTTCCGGCACCTCCAGCACTGAGTGTATGTAATAGCATGGGGTGTGGGGTGTGCTGGAGGGTCTATTGATGTTGGCTGCTAGGGGATCTATTGTCACTGTTGGGGATCTGATTTTGTGTGAGGGTCTATTGTTGCTAATGGGGAATCTATTGTTGCTGAGGGTGGGTCTTATGTTGCTGGAAGGGATCTACTGTTGAGGGAGAGGTCTATCTTTACTGGCTGCTGGAGAATCTATTGATGCTGGCTGCTGGGAGATCTGTTGTTGCTGCTGGGGGGTCTAATGTTGCTTGGGTGGACATTTTGTTACTGGGTTAGATATTTTGTTGTGGTTGGCTCACTGTTACTGCAGGGAATCTATTGTTGTTGGGGTGGAGTCCATTGTTCCTGGGGGAGTCTATTGTTGCGTGGGGATCTATTGTTGGGATTCTATTGTTCCTGGCTGCAGGGGATCTATTTTACTGCTTTTCTTTTTATCATTAACATGTTCCATACAAATGATTTAGCACCACAAAATGATACTTGGTTCTGTATTTTTTAAAAGGGGCAGTACTGGTAGGTGGGTAGGGGGTGGAATCAAGGGACGGTGGTCAGAGGTGGGTAGGCGCAGAGACAAGGGGTGACTCAAACGGGGGGAGTTCCTGCACCTATTCTCCGAGAAAAAAAGCCCTGCTGGGATAATTTCCTTTAGAAATGTCATTTTGTTGTGGTATTGTTCTAAACACAGGAAAGATGTGCTACTTTACAGGTAGACTAAGGGGACCCCCAGGCACGATATTTAAATGAATATCTCATTTTTATTTTTTTCACTTTAAGTATTATTAAAATCACTGCTCCCGAAAAAACATCCGTTTTAAAAACTTTTTTTTGCATTGATCCATGTCCCCTGGGGCAGGACCCGGGTTCCCAAACACTTTTTATGACAATAACTTGCATATAAGCCTTTAAAACTAGCACTTTTGTTTTTTCATATTTTTGTCTCATAATATAAAAAATAAAGTACAGCGCTGCGTTTAGACTGAAAAAAAGGGGAAAAGATAGCAGCCAACACACCTATAGACTAAAGGTAAATAATACATAAAAATAATAAAAGTGTAGCGCTATAATTCATATCTACAAACGTGTATATCACAATACATATGTGCATATAAAAATAGTGATTACTACCAAAACATGTATGACCATGGATAATAACAAATAATTAAACCATGTTAATCACATAGAAAAAAATTAAAATGAGCAATAATAAAGCTTGGTGATCAGATGTGCCAGTGATTAGAAACCAGTACTGGTTCCATAAAACAAACATCAAACAAAGTAAAATCATAAAATGTAACTGTCCATATTGTGTGGAAAAAATAGTGAAAAGAACATCAGCATAGTTCTATGGGGGTGATAAGTGGCCAGATGGTGGAAAGAAACTCCCAAATTCACAGATGGATGATTGCACCAGATCTGACGAGTAGGTAGAAAGAAGACCACAAGTGTGTATAGATTGTACATCAGTGCCGGGGCCAACACCAGAAGTAGAGGAGGCTTACCGGAACTAGTTGACCTGTAATGGCGTACGCCAGACAAGTCAAAAAGGCTTAGTAACCACTGGTTCTGAAAGGTGTGTCTTGTCAGATGTCATCAACACATGGTGGGGAAAGGGGTAACAACACGGCTTCCTCGCCCATGGATAATCCAGCTTAAGCCCAAGGTGTAATACATATGCCATGCAAGGAGCAAACAAAACTCACATAGCGTAATAACGTTTTTAAAACCACTAATTTATTAAGATAATAAAAAACAGACTCACATTTTGGAAGAACGAAAAAAGCTCAAATATCATATAGCGGTGATCGTGAGGGGTCCACCCGACATGTTTCAGCTAAAGAGCCGTCATCTGGGGTATCTCATAGTTGTCTAATAGACTTTAACGGTGTTCTGCGGCTTCCGAATTTGCTGCGAACACCACATCATATTCAATGTTCGGTGAACAGGCAAGCGTCCGATGTTCGAGTCATACTTACGTTTGACTCGAACATCAGGCTCATCCCTACTCATGATATAAAATAAATGTACAACACTCTCTATGTGACACCAGTTTGTAGACTCCACCTTGAGCTTCCGAGAGATAGTCAGCAGCCATGCAGTTCTGTGACACCACCTTAGGTGATGGAGACACTTCTGCTGTCAGTTCTGCTATAACATCAATGGTCTCATTGGTTATCTGATCCATGACTCCAGTACACGGGTTCATCTTACTTATCTTAGATGACTTAGATTCCCCATCCCGTCTATGAAGGGCTCACTGCATAAAACATATCCACTCCAGAGAAAATGTTTCTTCTCACTGGAAGGCCAGGGGAGTATTGGGAGAAATTGAGGCTTTCCCTTACAGATATGGGAGGAGCAACATCACCTAAAGTACAGCTATGGGTGGGATTGAAGGGAAGACATTTTAGGGTGCTCCTTCCACACAAGAAGGAAATGTTATCTGGAAGGACTAGGAATCTATTGGACCGATGGGGATTAAACATTCTGCGACTACATTGAGAAACCATGAAATGTTATTGGCCTGTGATTGGCTCTCCTATTGTTAGTGAAATAAGTGAGACTTCCCTTGTCGGTGTCATTAATGGAATTTAAGAAACCATGTGAAATGTTTCTCCCAAATACAAAAAGGTGACCCCCTTGGGTAGGTACCCATCCTAATATTCCTAATATGAGTTTGTAGTCCCCGCTACTACAGGAAACATGTGGGCAATCATTTACACCTTTTACAGCAGGACAGTAAATATCAGAAGACAATTCAAACATAAGACCAACAGCAGGAAGTCTTCTAACTTAATGTGTAATGTAATCTGTCATTAGAATTCCCAGAGTTCCCTCCGCAACATCGTTTTATCACCTGTTATCCTGTCTGTAGATCTGTTATTTTCCCACCTTCTGTAACAGGATGACAACCCTCATCATTCTGCAGTAACATTACACAGCAGTGTTATCACCCTGTACAGGGAAGTCTTAGATAGATTATAAGTAAGACACACAACAAGTAAAGTCCAACTTCAGATAACGCTTCTAAAGCAGTTACAGCAACAGGTTTTTTTAAGGTTTAAACCACCAAATGAATGAAAACTGACAGTTGTAAGCACCCCCGGCCATGTTATATGGTGTTTCCCAACCCCATCCAACTGCCATTTTTGCCAAATAGCTTGACCTTCTATAGGAAGTAGAAGAAAACAGATCTACTGGGAGGATCAACAGGAAATAAAAATGTTACAAGGGGAGACTCGGAAAAACAAAAACTTCTATGCTAATGACAGATTGCACCATTTATGTAATTATTGATCAGACCAAAGTTACACTTTTTTTTCAATCAAAAAATTTTTATTTCATTTTCCAAATTACAACAAAATAAGAACTCACAACACACAAAGCATTCCCACAAAACAACCCAACCAAACAAAACAAAAAACTTGTTACACTTTAGTGCCAACATCATAACATTTCCAGGGATAAGAAATGTTCTTTGAAAACTTTACACCAAAAAGAGATCTGTCCATTCAGAGTCATGACCCATTTCACTGCCAGGTCCGCACATCATACAGACCTGACAGCAGGGGGACAACACACAATCCTGTTGCTGCAGCCACTGGGATTGTGTGTGAAACTGACAGGTCAGGTGAAAACTGCCACCCGATTGGTCACACCCCCCCAGAAATGGCGCTTCCCCGCCATATTTTCCCAACTCCACTTACCCATCTGCAGGCCCAGGACCAATGTTATTATCCACATCTGATTCCTCTACCTCCATTTGCTGTATGAACTGTGTTTTTATTAAATAAAGGTGATTATATTGGAGTGCGGCTGTCCAGATCCCTTCCTTTGCATTCCCAGGACCAACATGGTGAGTGCGGGGGCTGGGGGGGGAGAACAACGGACACACGTCCACTCTCCTCCCCTTCTTGCTGTGACCCAGAAAGCAAGGTCTATGATGTCACTTCCAGGTCAGCCTCTCGGTGTGTGTTTTGCAGTGTGATCTGCATCACAAAACATTCAGTGGAGCCCAGAGGAGACATTGGGGGTCTTTTAGACCCTGCAAGTCTCATTAAAGAGAACCTGGCACCTAAAAAATATCACATGCAGGACTATTTGTCCCCTATGTGATGAAAGAAAAATTTAAAGAAAAAACTTTATTTTTTTGCAAAAAATTAAGTTACACCCAAGCACATAAAATCCCCCCCCCCCGCAAAAAAAATACTTGGTGCCCCCACCTCCACATATATGCACATACATATGTAAAAAAAATGCCTCAGGGGTGCCTACACGTGAAAACGTTGATTGCGATACACGTTACATATAACCGCGCACGCCGGAGTGAGAGCAATAATTCTAGAACCAGACCTCCTCTGTAACACTAAACAAATACCTATAGGGTTTTTTGAAGAGTTGCCTATAGAAAAAATAGATTACTGAAGTTTGTCGCCATTTTACAGCGCACATAATTTAAGGTTTGGCAAGTTGGGTATCTACTTACTCGGCGTAACCTCGTTTTTTTTTATATTTTACCAAAAATGTGGTAATTTATTGCATTTTGTTGCCATAAAATTCACTTTAGTGTTTTTTTTACTGAAGTTTGTGTTTCCTAGACCTTTGAGGTAATATCGTGTGACATAAAAAATTGAAACTACCACTATTTTATTCTTTAGGGTATCTGGTTTCAGAAAATATATAATGTTTGGGGTATTTACATCTTCTTCAAGGCTAAAATTATTATGTAAATGTGTGCAAAAAAAAGCAAAAAGGGGGTGTGCAACGAAAAGGTTAAAGTGAACCCCAGCTGGAGGAATTTCAGTCCCCAGAAGTGGTAGGAATATGACCACACACTCAGCCCCGATCTCTTGTAGGTGTGCTGTGTGAATAGTCTATGGAGAGGAGTAATAGCTAAACAGAGAAAGAAGATAACAAGAACATCCATTCTACACCTGATGAGATCCCTGAGACTTTCAGCAGAACCAGATGGAATACAAGTAGCCAGCTGAACTTAAGTGGTACTGATAAAAGCATCCCATAAACAGCAGCAACCCAGTGTGGGAAGGTCTGCGGCAGCTTAGGAGATCACATTCTCACCAACCCGAGCCCTCTCCCTGGCTGGTGTCCCAGTCACAGATCTGCCTGCAAAGATGTCATCCACGAGAGGAGATAAAATATGAAAAGGAGGCATTTATCATGGGAGGGGAGGTTTGGAGAAGGTGTGCTGAGCTGGAGCCCTGACGCCTGACTTATGGTGTATCAACAGTCAGAAGAACCTGGAATGAGGCTTCAGAGGCTTTGCAAGATGCCACTTGACCCCATCCTAGTCTCTGGTACTGCGGCAGTGTTGATCATGTATTAGCTCAGGATCTGGCAATGAAGAAAACACTTGGTAACACTGCCCAGTTAGTGAATGATGAAAATGCATTACATATCCTGTCAAAGCTCCATAAAAAAAGAAAAATATATAAATCATGAGGAGAAAAAGTCAGTGCATCCGATCATTACATTCCAGTTTGCTCCCAGATTTTGTTTTTCTAAAGTAGCATTTTATCTTTTCACTTCTTCCCTAGCTTATGGGATAACATTGGGGCTATGAAACTAATGGGACACCAGCAACTCTTTTAATATTCCCCTTCTTTGAAGCTTGTGAATCCTCTGGTGACAGATTAGCCCGGCATTAACTGTGAAATCTTTATCACATTCAGATCATTAAAATGGCTTCTTTCCAGTGTGAACTCTCTGGTGTTTGATAAGATTTGATTTCTGTGTAAAAGCTTTGCCACATTCAGAACACTGATATGACTTCTCTCCAGTGTGAACCCTCTGGTGTTTGATAAGATTTGATTTCTGTGTAAAAGCTTTGCCACATTCAGAACAATGATACGGCTTCTCTCCAGTGTGAACTCTCTGGTGTATGGTAAGCTCTGCCTTGGTTGTAAAAGCTTTGCCACATTCAGAACACTGATATGACTTTTCTCCAGTGTGAACTCTCTGGTGTGTGATAACATCTGACTTCTGTGTAAAAGCTTTGCCACATTCAGAACACTGATATGACTTCTCTCCAGTGTGAACTCTCTGGTGTCTGATAAGATTTGATTTCTGTGTAAAAGCTTTGCTACATTCAGAACACTGATATGGCTTCTCTCCAGTGTGAACTCTATGGTGTATGGTAAGCTCTGCCTTGGTTGTAAAAGCTTTGCCACATTCAGGGCACTGATATGGTTTCTCTCCAGTGTGAACCTTCTGATGTTTGATAACATCTGACTTCTGTGAAAAAGCTTTGCCACATTCAGAACACTGATATGGTTTCTCTCCAGTGTGAACCCTCTGGTGTGTGATAAGTTTTGACTTTGTTGTAAAAGTTTAATCACATTCAGAACACTGAAATGCTTTCTTGTCATTGTGAACCTTCTGGTGTGTGATACGTTTTGCCTCCATTGAAAAACTTTTGTCACGTTCCAAACAAGAAATATCTTCTGAAATGACTCCTCTTATGTATACATGGGTTGGACTTTACTATAAAGCCATTGTCACTTGCAGAACACTGAAATGACTTCTCTCCTGTTGTCCAATGAGGCTGGGTCAATGTTGAAGAGGATCCAATACATTTATGATATTTAGAACATGGATATGTCTTGAGTCCTTTGTGAATCCTCCAGTGAACTTCAATAAAAACTTTCAGTCACTTATAACACCCATATGGATCGATTCCCATGTGACTTTGTTTTATTGATGAAGACCAGCATGACCAAAAACTTGGTTCCTCAGTCCACCTGTACAGAGAAAAATAAAAGTCAGAATTCTTTAAAAAAGGTTTCATTAAAATTACTTCATTTTTTAACATTTATTATTAACTTCTTCCCGCTCAGCCTATTGTAATATGATGGCCAAAATGGAGCCATATTGTTCTGGGAGAACAGATCTTGTGCGGCCCTGCAGGACCAATCTCTGGCGCAGTCTGTCACCCGCTATGTCCTGTGGATGACTGATCAGTGTAGCGGCCCACTGCCGGTACCATGTGATCGCTGTGACCAATCACAGTAGATAACATGACAATTGTGAACAATGAATGGCTTTTATTCATGACAGTTATTGTGTGGTTGGCCACAGTGATCACATGGTACAGACTAGGGTTGTCCCGATACCACTTTTTTAGGACCGAGTACAAGTACCGATACTTTTTTCAAGTACTCGCCGATACCGATTACCGATACTTTTTTTTTAATGTCACGTGACAGTGTTTTTTTTTTTTTTTTTTAACAGTGCTTTTTTTTTTGGGGGGGGGGAGGGGGTGAACGTTGTATGTGTGTGTTTTTTTTTTTTTTTACAATTTTTATTTTTTACAATAATTTTTTTTATTCTTTATTGCAATATGTGTGTTTTTTTTTTTTATCAGCCCTGTTGGGGGGCTTTAGTAAGATATCAGGGGTCTTAACAGACCTCTGATATCTCCCCCTTGAGACAGAGAAAGAGACAGAGGATAGAGATTCCCCAGTCCCTTTCTCTGCAGCCTCAGCTGCACTGAAAATGAATGGAGAGAAGACAGCGGCTCCTCTCCATTCATAAACTGACACATTGTAATCACAGGAGATTACAATGTTTCAGTTATGTGAATGGACAGAGTCAGCTGACTCTGTTCATTCACAAAGGAAGGAGGAGGAGGACGGTGGAATGGAGGGGGAGAGAGAAGGAGAGGGGAACGGAGGGGACAACGGAGGGGACAGCGGAGAGGCACAGCAGAACGGAGGGGACAGCGGAGGGGGACAGAAAAGGAGAGAGGAACGGAGGGGACAGAAAAGGAGAGAGGAGCGGAGGGGACAGAAAAGGAGAGAGGAGCGGAGGGGACAGGAGAGGCACAGATAATGAAAGAGGAACGGAGGGGACAGGAGAGGCACAGATAATGAAAGAGGAATGGAGGGGACAGCGGAGGGGGACAGAAAAGGAGAGAGGAACGGAGGGGACATGCAGTAGGATGCAGTGACAGTCAGCGGTGAGCAATCACCGCTGTATTTCACTAAAGCAGCTGAAAGCCGGCGGGGGGAGAAGCTTGTAACTCCCCCACGTGCCGATCACAGCTGTCTTCCAGGTATCGGGGGAAGCATCGGGAGCATTTGCCCGAGTACAAGTACTTGGGCAAATGCTCGGTATCGGTGCCGATACCGATACTAGTATCGGTATCGGGACAACCCTAGTACAGACAAGGCCAATCACAACAATATACACTGAATTAATCTATTTCATTCAGTAAAAATGCTTGCTTATAGCAAGGAAATTCACTGCTATAAACAATCATAGTGTGTAAAAAAAAAGAAATCATGGTTACCTCCCCAGAGTAGTACAGTGTTAGTATGGTACACAGTTACACAGTTAGTAGGTTGAATAAAGACACCAGTCCATCCAGTTTAACCTGAGTAAGTATGGGTGCATGTATACAATTGTCCTTATCCCTGTACATTGTGTCTCATTAAGATGCTCATCTATTATATTATTATCTAAGGTACCCATATACCGCCGTCAATTTACACAGTGCTCCACACATCGCACACTCACATCGATCCCTACCCTCAAGGAGCCCACAATCCAAGGTCCCCAACTCACATTCATATACTAGGGCCAATTTTGGACAGAAGCCAATTAACCTACCAGCATGTCTTTGGAGTGTGGGTGAAAACCGGAGTAGCCGGAGGAAACCCACGCAGGCACAGGGAGAACATGCAATTTCCAGGCAGGTAGTGTCGTGGTTGGGATTCAAACCAGTGAACCTTTTTTTACTGCTCGGCGAGAGTGCTACCCACTGCACCACTGTGCCGCCTATAACACTAGTAGTTGTAAAAAAAAATGTTTAAAAAAATTATTAAAAATACTTTTTGGCTTTTTTTTTTTTTACATATTGTCACCAGTCGGTGTCCCTGCTCACCTCCACACCAGTTATATGAGGACGCTGTACTGTACTGGGGACAGGATGTAAACAATAAAAAAATCCAAAATATTGTAACAAAAAAATTATAACTTCCTAATACCCACCATGCCTCTTACTAAATACCTTGGAATGTCTACTTTCCAAAAAGGGGTCATTTTGGGGATATTTTAATTGTCCTGGTATTTTCGGGTCTCAAGAATTGAGATTGCCCGTCAGTACATCAGGATTGATCGATCTTCTGATATTTATGCCATAGTTTATGGGAGGTGAAGAAGGTGAAGATATTAAAGATAAGGGTTTTTAGGGATTACCTAAAGACAGAGTAGACGATAGTCAGACAGATTGAGGTAGAGAGTTCCAGAGGATGGGAGAGGCTCTGAAGAAGTCCTGGAGGTGACGTGGGAGCTAGAGAGTAGGAGGTCATGTGAGGAATGAAGAGAACGGTCTGGTTGGTATTTTGGGACAAGGTTGGTGATGTAGCTGGGGGAAGAGTTGTGGAGGGCTTTACACCTCTAACAGGTAAAAATTTAACTAGGGAAAATTTTGTGCGAAAGTGGGGACTGCATACCATCTGGTCAAACGTTTATATCTGGACTCCTGGGCAGTGCTGGAAAAGGGGGATTTGTGAGCAAAGAATAGGATATGTGTCAGGAGCCAGGGAGCGTCTCCGCTCGCCGGGCTCCGGTGCGCATGCGCACGGGACGAGCGCTTCGCCGCACACCCGTCCGCGGCCTGATGGTGCGGCGCGCGCGGGTGCACGGCGGTCCCCGTGTGCGCGCCGTAGCCCGTGCGGGTGCCCGGTAGCGCGTCACACTGACGCGCTCGCCGGGCAGGGGGGCTATATCTGACGGCTCCAGCACCCAGTCGGGTTGCTGGTTTGTCGTCAGCTCTCCCCTGTTCTCTGAGCCTGTGTTCCCTAAGTACCTTGCCTGATCTGTGTACCAAACCTCTGCTGCCTGATTAACCACTACTCTCCCGGATTGTCCCTAAGTACCTTGCCTGATCTGTGTACCAAACCTCTGCTGCCTGATTAACCACTACTCTCCCGGATTTTCCCTTGTACTTCTGCCTGATCTGTGTACCGAACCTTGGCTTGTTTAACCACCACTCTGCTGGACAATCCTATCAATAACCTGCCTGATCTGTGTACCAAACCCCTGGCCTGTTTAACCACTACTCTGCTGGACTATCCTGATTATACCTGCCAGATCTGTGCTCCGAATCCTGGTCTGCTTAACCACCGCGCTGCTGGGTCTTGTGACACCCTGATTATTACCTGCCTATTCCCTAACCTCTGCTTGTGTTTGCAGCCCTGCTCCCTGCGGATCCCAGGACACCCGCTTCCAGCTTCTGAACCTACTATCCGTCCGGAAGCCCGTGCCTCCGCGTGCCCTCAGCCTCCTGTACCCATTTCGGGGGTCTGGGTGCGCGTGGTCGTAAGGGCGAGCCGCTCTCGGCATCTCGGCCTCGGTGAGTACGTGTTTGTGACAGTACAAACCAGCCAGATGTCTGAGGCCGACAGAGCGCGCTCTCCTCTGGAGATCCTGTGCCAACAAGTATCTACCCTCGCGGACTCCGTACAGAAGCTACAAGAAGGTTATACACAAATTGATAACCGTCTGCAGCAGATCACCGGGTTACTACCCTCCGCAGCCGCAGCTCCTGCACCCAGCAGTGGGGGTCCGCTTCCCCAAGCTCCGGCCAACCCCACTGTGGTCATGGCCCTTCCTGAGCCCAGGGTCCCTACACCTGAACGGTTCTCGGGAGATCGCAAGAAGTTTAGGGCTTTTAAAAACGCATGTTCCCTCTACTTCGCCCTACAGCCAAGAACTTTCTCTTCAGAAATCGTCAAGGTGGGGTTTGTCATTTCCCTGCTATCCGAAGAACCCCAGGCTTGGGCCCACAGCCTGATGGAACAGAGCAGCCCTGCCCTGAACACTATCGAGGCATTCTTTGAGAGCATGACCCAGCTCTATGATGATCCGCAACGCATGGCCACCGCCGAAGCTATCTTGCACCATTTGTCCCAAGGAAGAAGACCTATTGAGGACTATACAGTGGAGTTCCGTAAGTGGGCGGCCGACACCAACTGGAATGAGCCGGCCCTGCGTTACCAGTACCGCCAAGGCTTGTCTGAATTACTCAAAGATGAGTTAGCTAGGATGGAGACCCCTGCTTCCCTAGAGGAACTCATTCAAGCAGCTACAAAGCTCGATCGGCGCCTTCGGGAGCGGCGCTCAGAACGGTTTCAGTAGCCTCGCCCTGCCTGGGCGTCGCCAAGACCTCACTCTACAGTACCCTCAACTTCATCTTCAGTTACCACTGCATCGGTCCCTGAAGTCGAACCAATGCAGCTTGGTTTGGTCCGAGGTCCATTGACCTCCGAGGAGAAGCAGCGCAGGCGGCAGTCTAACCTTTGCCTCTACTGCGGAGGAACCGGACACTTCCTGCGCAGCTGTCCGATCAGGCCTAGTAAGTTCCCTCAGTCAAACATATTGAACTTTCCTAACCATAACATTCCCAAGGCTTATGTGATGTTGTTTGTTTCTCTGCAGCTTCCGGAAAGGGAGACTCGCCTGCAGGCCATCGTTGATTCCGGGGCCTGCAGCTGCTTCATAGATTCCGCCTTGGCACACAGATTGAAGATCCCTCTACAAACCAAAGAGCAGGATCTACAAATACATCTGGCCGACGGATCCCTTCCTTGCTCTGGTCCCATCACCCAGGAGACCCAACCTATTTCAGTAGTCACAGACTCCGGCCACCGGGAGTTCTTACGGCTTGACCTAATTTGCTCACCAATCTTTCCCATCATACTTGGCCTACCATGGTTGCAAGCCCACGATCCACTAATCAAATGGAGCACCAAGTCAGTATACTTCTCTTCTCAG